>NC_134478.1:0-57591 GCF_964194025.1 Convolutriloba macropyga | reverse complement strand
TTTCTCTCTATGTGATTGTTTTAGATAACTTTCTGTGATTTGGTGGTTATTTAGTGGATGAATTTCAACGGGTTTTTGTGGTTGATTAATTAATTAGAATTTGACATTTGAGAAGAAATTTAAGGAAAGTGCTATCATACTTTGCATTCTCATTTTATTTTTCTTTGATATAAATCCCTAAAAAATAAATTTAGCATGTTATTGGCTGCGCATCAATGGGTCCCTAGATCAAATCGTTTCGGGTGATTGTCGGTTATGGTTCTTTGTGCGGTTCAGTGTAAGTGAAAAATGATGTAAAAATGATGGCCGCACGTAAAAACAAGCGATCATGTTAATTTGCTAAAAATAGTCAACACCTATGTGAACATTGATGAGAGATTAGTTAATGACCAAAAATTTGTGTGGTAGATACCAAAAATTGTTGATAACTTCAACTCTAAAATTTCGAATAAAATTGGTTTTCTCGGTTGCATAATGTCGTCTTCTGAATTTCTGCTAGGCCAACAGTGAGGGGAATCTGTCGCCCAGAAGATCGAACAAATTTAATTAAAACCAACACCGAAGGTTTAAAAGAAAATGATGAAGCAAGCGCTACCTTGTTTCTTCCCTGAGTTTTTCCCCTCGTCCACTCTTGCTGGCTGTTAAAAGTGCTTTGTCCCAAAAGTGTTAAATTGAATAGAGAACACCAGCACAAATGTAGAATCCACAGTAAATAGATGCAATTCTCAATCAACTATCAACTTGAGACAAATTCAACTGCAAAAATCTGTATACTTTCAAAATTTTATCGTGATTCACTCGCAATATAATTAACCAAGTTGCTCACAGTTTCCTAACTGGTCTTGCAACTTTACTGACTGTTTTAAGTTTAGTCCCACTAAACCAACTGCTCACTAGCTCAGTATTTTCTCTCTCTCTCCAACTTAAACACGATAAGCTGATTACAACATTTTCTATTTGGCTAACTTTATCTTATCTTAATTAAATACACTTTTAGAACTTAAGTAAACACCATAAGTCACTCTGACTGATTGACACATCCGCAGGAGGGGTTCCCTTCACTAAACAAACAGATTAACGTCAAAGTCCGCGGTCCTTATCGCTCTTATTTGCGCACACAAATTTGGCGCCAAGTCAATTTCGTCGCTTTTGTTATTCAAAGACTATTGGTCTCCATGTGTAAATATACCACTAATTCATGCTCGCTAAAGCTAAAACAATGGCTTGGTATGCTTTTCCCAGCATTCCGTGCAATTCCCTATACAAAAATTAGTCAAAAACCAAAATTTCCCAAAAACCCAAAAATTTGACCTCCAGAGGTCAATTAGAGGTCAATAGTCGAAGATGAAGGGTCAACTTGGTAAAAATAACTATTGGCGCGGAAAGTCCTTCCATAGTTACACCTACCCACCAATTTTTATGACCTAACTCCGAATAGAACACGAGCAGTGACCGCGCACACTTTTCATCGACCTCCCGGATGACCCCAAATTTCCAAACTTAATAACTTGCGAAGTAGTGGTCAAAACGTCTTCGGGTAAAGTTTTATAGTAACTATAGGGTGCCACCAACTTGCCTGCCAAGTTTCATGACCAACGGATCAGCCGTTGCGAGTCGTTTGCAATTTAAAAATTTTTAACGAGTCGTGGGTGCCGAAACCCGAAAAATCCGAGTTCGTCAAAATTGACCGGGGTGGTTATTTTTTGTCACTAACTGTCTCAGTTTATCATATTAAAACTATTTCAAAGTCATTCGGCCGCTCAAAAAGGCCAATTTCCGGTTTTCGGCACTCGGGTCGTCCCGAAGCACCGACTTCCGGTCGGAATCTGGGATTGAAAATATCACCAATCGAAAGCCCTTGAAAAGTTACACTAACCCTCCAAAAATCATAGGGCTACTACCAATACTCCACGAGCAATTCAAATTTTACGTTCCGCAGCACGGGCGTGCGCTAGTTCCGTGCAGGTTGGTGTAGGGTCAAATCTGACCTCAAAATCGGATTCCCCGTACCCAAATTAGTCTATCCCCCAATTTTCAGGTCAATCCGACTTCAACTTTTCGAGAAAATACTATTTCAGTTTAGGTGCTAACTACATTCCTGTGATAATTACCAATATACTTGAAAATCGCCATTTTATATCCTAAACCCTTCCCAAGATCATGCAAAAACATTAATTCATACGTGCATTACATTACAACTGATTAATCGCCTTATTTCTGACTGAAACATTCATATTTCACAGTAAAATACCTAAAAACCTTCAAATCACACTACTTCCGGTGTTAATAGCTGGAGGGTGGGTGGTCGGATTCGCCTGAAGATTATTCTCGCAATAGAGGACCACTAGGGGTACCTTCCCATCATTGACCGTTTATTACCCCATAACTCCTTCCCATCCTGGGAGGGGTCGGACAACTTTTTATCGGTGGGTATTTGGAAAACTGATAAATTGCCTTTTTATTTACTTTAAGTCAACACAACTCTACTTAACTAACTCATTCTGTCTTACTTTACATACAGTATTAAGTCATATACAATTTCAATTGAAATGGACAGTCAAATGTACTTTGAAATTGTTCATTATCTTAAATCTGGTCTTTATCCGAGAAATTCTACGTGGATTTACAGGAGAGAACTCCGTAATCGATGCAAAAACTATTATCTTTCCAGAGGGGTTTTATTGCGAGTGGGTTCAGGGCTCACGGTTCTACACCGGGGTAACGCACGAAATAAGCTTACTGAAATGCACAGGAAAAACGATCATCCCTCCAGAGAAAATCTGGAATCTATGGCGCGGCAAACATTTAGTGTCCGCGACCTACGAATGTGGTGCCGAAAAATCGTAAAAGACTGTCTCGATTGCGACAGTGAAACTCTATTTCGCTGTACTCGTGGTCCTATGAAGTTTCTATCCGAAGAGGAACTAAATCGGATTTGCCGGGAGCTTGGCCTAGAACAAAGGCAGCGTCATTGCTACGAGCTATTTGAAAGGTAAGCACTTTTATCCCAAATTCACTCTGGCTAAATTAAAGTTATAATCTTGGGTTTTTTAGTTGTCCTGAGTTCGATACTGCACAGTATGATCTCGTTACCTTAGATGTTGCCCACCCCAAATTCAATTGCGTGGCCTCCTGTCTATCAACCATTATCACTGGAGATCGCACTCAGGCTGGGAAAATCGAACAACTTTTTGTTAGTTTACGGAATGGACCAAACAAGCATTTATTTAAATGTCCTGGCAAAACCCCCCTGACCCGAAGAATCGAGGATGTGGAGTACGTAAACACTACCGATTTACGATTATTCGCCCGCCATTGTCGTATAAACATTTATGTGTACTATGACAATGAGGGTGGGGAACAACCTTATTATCTAAAACTGACTGGAAAACATAAAGGAGTGCAAAATGGCGGGATATTCTTGAGATTTCAAGTGGTAGAGGGTGTGCAACACTGTCTCCTCATATATCGATGCCAATTGAGATAACCTTGACTTGTGCTTTTTATTCAATTATTTACTAATTCATCGTCGCCTGTTTGTCTCATCAATCTAACCTGACAGCCTTTCATTATTCAACCTCAACCAATTCGTTTTGCCTTTATCCGGTTTTGTAACCTTGCTTACTTTTGTGTATATTTGTTTTAATGAGAATCTGGGGCACCATGTGTTTGCTTTCAAGAGAGTACTTAAATTTGTTCAATTTAGCTTTGGTGTTATTATCTTAATTCGATTGTCCTAATTGCGAGCTTTCTAAAGAGCCTACATACACATACTTTCGCCGCTTATAACTAATTATACTCAATTTCATGTTCGCTACACTCCCCCCCTCTATTCTCATCATACTCCCGGATGATGGCAAAACCTGCAAGTTAAAACAAATTATTTATACAGAAAAGCGAGAAATAAATTTTCCAATAATAAATTTTTTTTTTTAGTTGTACTTAGTCTTCGTCGCTTGACGACAATCCCAGTTCTTGTACTCTTACTTCCCTTGGCTCCAAGAGAGACAATTCCTCCAGCAGGGATCTTTCACGCGCTCTGCACCTCTCCAACGCTCGCTCGATCTTGCGCTTGTATGCAATGTGCGCGTTCCTAAACGTGTTCACCCCTCGAGTGTTGCGTCTTCTCCCCACGCAGTACGCCACTCGTTGTCCAGTGGTTCTACTGGCCCAAGGGGGAATTTGCCTTTGGCCCCATCTAGGTGCCCATCCCCTCACCGCAGCTGATCCTTCACCAGTGGCTTCAGTGTGCCTTGCATTTGTGGTGTTTTGGTTTTGTTGATCCTCTTGATCCAGATCATTAGCCGACTCATTTCGTTCTCTGACTTCAATTCGGCTCGCAGTGTTTACTTCACCTTCGCTGTCACTCCACGGTTGTGGGCTGCTCATGATTCGCTTTAATGGTCGAACTAAATTCTCTTCAACTAGTGCGGATGCTCTTATCTTATGCCTCAAGTCAACTCCTTTTGTCTTGCTGGTTCTTTGTTTACTCAAGGATGTTTAATTTGTGATAAGAGAACTTCACTCATTCTTGCCCATTGTTTAAACATTTCATTAATCACGCCATCTGTCAAATAAGCCGTATTCTATATTTGCTCAAGATAACCATTGTTTCAATCAGAACATCCAATCTTTGCCTAACCATAAACCAGCTCAATCGTCAAACCGTTCAGCATTCTCAAACGCAATCATCCAACAGAAACCCCAAAATGTAAGGAAATTTTAATCTTTTATATACTTATCTCTTCTTTCCCATATACTGTAACTTGTGTGTTGATCCAAATCTTGTATTTTTTTTGCTCATAACTCAATGCTCATTGTTTATTTCAGGGACGCCTTCAACAACCGAACTCTTGCCTTTATCCTCCCTCATGGATTGACCAGCAAACCATTTGATTTCCTCCCAACCATGGAAATCGATTGCATTCTAGTCCAGGTGGTCTCTAAAAGCCCTGTGCCAACTAATCCGGAAGAATTCTATCTACTAGATGTCTCGGTTATTCCTCAAGGCCAGGACATCAAACTACCGCTAGGAAATTCGTCAGCCCCCTTGCAACGACTAAAATTGGCCCTAAAGAATGATGCGGAGTGGCACGAGAACGGGTCAATTGTGCACCAAGCTCTCATTTGGTTAGAGAAACCTAAGCTCGCGTGTTAAACTTTCAGAAACCTTTGACTGGACTCGATGTATATATTTTTTTAATACACAGTATTGTTTCTTATGGGACTTAGCACTTTTCTACTGTAGACTTTTATGCCTGCCTTCTTATTAATTTACCTTAATACCTGTTTTTTTTTCTCTATCAATTGGTTTTTTTTTGAGTGAATCACGTTAGTAATTATCTAGATTATAAGACAGGGTTAGATCTAGCATTATGATATAAATTTGAAAATTAAACTGCGCGGCAAATAAAGACTAAGCCACAATAAAACCAAAAACAAAACTGAGGGCCGCCTCAAAGATCAAAACACTTTAAATCCCGGTGGTACACTGCTAAATGAAATTTAACTACCAGCGCCTCTCAGTTTCACTGTTGGATCTGACTAAACAGGTAAGAAGAGGTTCTGAATAGCACATCAGTTTCGTATTTAAAATATAAAGAGGATTTGACTATAAAGTCATCCGATTAGCACCAAGCAATCTTGACTAAAATTATAAAAAGGAAGGTCTGTACTCACGCGAGTCCTTTCTGTTTAAAGAAGAAACAAAACTTAGTGTTGAGGGCCAGCGTGCTCTTTCCGCAACCAATCCACGTCACTTCCTACCGAAGTCCTTCTGCAACAAATCGCGTCCGGGTGAGGCCTTAGAGGGTCTCGGCATTGTCCTGTCTCCCTGAGAGTTGACCAACAATTTGGCCGGTTCAGGCTCATACTGCGGTAGGTCGGCGTCCTCAGAAAGCAATTCACGATTATGAATCCAACTGCGTCGCCTGCCTTCCATGTCGTCCAAAATCATCCTGGTTGAGCTATGGGACGGCGAACCGATTACCACCTCGTCATTGCTGATGCGATCGATGCTACCTCTTTTGTGTCTACGGTGGTAGCGCACAGGGGGAACCACAGTTCGTCTCAAGTGTTCAAAAAACGATTCGTCGTGCAGTCTCTCCTGACAGGGACACAATTTGAGTTCCTGCAATTTTTTCCAAATCATCCAGAGTATAACGAGCAGAATTGTTATGGCTACCAGACCAAGAAGAATGCGCAGGGGTGAACTGTGGTACGCCTTCCAGTGGAACGGCGTATGTTTGTCAAGAATGTGTTCCGCAAAAGGCCTGGCAATCAATTCCAATTCCCCTTGGTCTACTGTGCCCTCTGGTAAGTCTACCAAATTCAGTCTAAAAGACTCTATCATCTCCTCATGGGCGGCGTTTACAAAAGTTTCCGGAATTTCGACTCCTATTTTCTCGTTTTCCACCGTTCTCAAAACTTCAAACAACGACTGCAGTAGCGGATGCTGTTCAACAATAACAACTTTGCTTGAATTCTGCTGACATGTTCTGGAATCCGGGTATAGAACGATCGTTCCCGTAGGGTTTTCAACCCTTCCATGGCAACTAGGTCTAATCAGACAACTCTTGCATCCAGGTATCTGTTCGCCTTGTGATTGGTCTTTCACTCTAGTATAGTTGATGAATTTGAAATCATCGTTGCTGGACGTGATCAGGTAAGTTGAGTCATCCAGGTATTCCGCATCTGCTTCGTCGGGTAAAATTTCAACTTCCTGGGGACAAAGTTTCAAAGCGGAGGTTGTTAAGTTGAAAAATAGGCTCGAAAGACATGTTGCCGAAGAACTTCTTGCCATTGGAAAAGGTTTCATGCAGAGCAGCAACCTGGAACTCCCCCTACAGTGCGAGTTCATCTTTCCTTCGGTAACTTCCGCAAAATTGTTATTATATTCCGAAACCAACAAATAGTTTTTATCAAATCTGTACTTGGTAGCCGTCGACCCATTTGCTATTGGCTGTGGAATGGGTACCGCGCGGTAAACACGATGAAAACCATTCGTATGATGAACCGGAATATTGAGCAGAATGTTCAAACTATTGTGTGTAACTATTGTCGATTCCACAAGTTCAAACCCATAATACGTCATAAGATCATGTCGTGGAATTGCCTCTTTCTGGGTGTCAAGTTGAAGACCATCTAAGACCTGCAACAGAACTTCCGGTGGAATCAAAGTAGCAGGAATGTGTCCCTGAGCCAGAGAACCCAATGCATCGTCCAGCACGTAGCCAAAATTGTGCAAAGCAACTTTGTAGGCAATTAACTCCAATCTTATAGCAGTCATATGATCGCTGAAATTTCGAACTCCCGTTGTGAAGGCAATGCTCTTTTTAAAAGTTGATGCCCACTCATGACTTTTGTCGCACTGTCCTGATTTTTGGTCACCATAAGCTCCATAAGACACCGCTTTTGCTAGTTGCGAAACCGCAACTCTAATATTGTGCAAATTCGCATTTGCATCCTTGGATATCAGCCGTAATTGACCCTGGGTTTTGTTGAGAGAGTGGCCTAGCAAGTGAATCTTTTCTCCTGATTCCAACGTAACGGTTCGAATAGCTCCGTCTAAGAATTCCGATTCTTTGCCCAAACGGTCAATGTCCTTACTGCTCCCACAGAAACCAAAGAAAGACATATAGTGGCAGAAACCTTCCTTAAGTACAGGGGCAAGTACAATTGAGGAAACTACTGAGACGGCCGCAATCCCGGCAAAAATGGCTCCAGCACCGCGACGTTCGCGGCCGTGACGGGGATTAGTCGTTCCATTAACAAAAGTTCCTATTCGGTCCTTAATGTCCCTCCAAACCTTTTCAATCTCCTGGACTTCATATTCCACTCCTTTTATTGTCACATATGTACTGTTCAACAATCGCTCATGTGTTTCTTGATCCCCACATATGGTTCCATCATATCCTCTCCACTTTATTGCCAAATTCAACTGGAATTCCTGATAAGCCAAGTCTAAGTGAGTCAAATTTATCGCCGGTAGTCCAGGAATTGGCACGGTTACCCACGTCGCTTCAAGTCCACTTGAAATTATCACTGGCGTTTCAGGGATGAAAACCGCTCCAGCCGTGTTTCTTTCGATCTCTGATCGCACTATTCCCGCAAGAATGAGCAACGCAATGGCCCTCCACACAACCACCCCTCCCATTATGAAGGATTGTATCTAAATAAATGTCAATATTATTTTACTACGAAATACTAAATTAAACCTAATTCGTTAATCGAGATCAAATAATTTTGCCCAATATACTAAAAGTAATTTTTTTTTTGATCTGATTTTATTTTAGCAGGGAGGGGTCTAAAAAAAAACCTAAAACCTATCAATAAAATCAAAATAAAATGTCTATTCGTCAATCCCGAGTCGGATCACGGGCTTAATGTCTCGCCAAGGTCGTCTGCGCACCAAAGGAGTCTCTTCTAGCATTTCAGGCGTTTCATTAGCTTGGGTCACCGGTTGTTTCTCCAAGTCAAGTTCTTGGTCGTTTCTAACAGCTGTTGGACTCTCCTCGTCGCTCTGGTTGGCTTTTGTTAGATCACTAGCGTGGCCAATGTTTGTATCAGCTAACACGTCTACAATCTCCGCCACATTGCAGGGGCTAGAGACTTGTTCGGCTTCAACTAGCGGGACGGAGGGCTCGTATGATCTCTCATCACGTGATCGGACTTGTGCCGCAGCAATATTACGTCTGCGTTGCTGCCTTTCATGGAGCGTGCTTTCGGTATTCCTCATAACCTCCCCATCATCATCATCTTCTTCCACTTGATCATCAGGGAATTTATTGAAGAAATACTGCGAACGAAAAGGTGTAGGTCGCTTGTTCCTACCACTTGCGTCACACGTTCGCTCCTCATTATAGGGTTTCAGCAAATTGAAATGAACTATCCTCGTTTTTCTCGGTCTCCCTTCTTTGTAAATCATGTAGTTGACTTCTGAAGTTCTTTCCTGGATAATGTAAGGGCCTTCGTAGGGAACAAAGAACTTCTTTGACTTGGCCTTTTGCTTCGAGTAAAGCCAAACTTTTGCACCAATTTCGTAAGGTTCGCCATAAACTTTTTTGAAGTAAAGGTCCTTCTGTCTCTGTTGGTTTACTCCTAATTGCTCCCTGGCGTTAGCATGAGCTTCACGAAACTGTGCCTCGAGCCACTCGATAAATTCTCCTTGGCTACGCTCTTCATCGTGGGGTTTTGGATAAAACAAATCAATTGGATACTGGCACTCCTGTCCAAACACTAGACTAAACGGCGTGGCTTGTGTGGTCCTGTGAACGGTTGTGTTATAAACGAAATCTACGTAGGGTAACATCTCGTCCCAGGTCCAAGGATTATCAGCACAATACTTAGATATGACATCCGCTAAAATTCGATTGTGCCTTTCAACTTGGCCGTTTCCCTGAGGGTGATATGGAGACGTACGTGTTTTGTCAATCTTCAGTAGTTTGCACATGTCGAGGATTAACTGACTACCAAAGTTTTTCCCTTGATCTGTGTGCAAAACATCTGGTACTCCGAACTTTAAGACCCACTTCTCAACAATTGCTCGGGCGACATCTTCCGACTCTGTACCTACGAGAGGTGTGCTCACAACGAACTTTGTAAACAAATCAGTTATCACTAAAATATGCTTTGCTTTCGAAGCTTTGGCCATTGTTACTGGTCCCAAAATATCGGCCGCTACCTTATGAAATCGAATTCCAACTTTAAACGGCTGGAGGCCGGCAACACGTTTCCGGCCCGCGGTTGTCCTTGCAGCACAAGGAAGGCACCACAATAAGCGTTTTTCTATATCCAATCTCATTGACGGCCACCAGAACCTTTGTCTGACCCGGTTGAGTGTTTTTTCGAACGCAAAATGACCTCCACTAACGGGAGAGTCATGTAGTTGTTCTAATATCTCTTTACGGCCACTTGCTGGAACAATCAGTTGTAGGACTGGCTCCTCCGAGGAACCACTCTCGTTCTTAAACCACTTACGATATAGTATTCCGTTCTTAATTGACAGTTCATTCCATCTTCCCCATAGTGCCATCACCTCTCGCCCGTATTGGGCAGCTTCATCTTTGGTTATCAGGTTTGTTCCAAAGTTTAGACAGTTTTTCTTTTCATCCACAGTTGCCCAAAAGAGAATGCGGCTGATCGCCTCGTCTTGTTCTTGCATCGCCCTCACGTCCGATTCACCACGAGTCCAAGTTATTGAAACTTGTTCTTCATCGTTTTCCAGCAGTGGGTCATTTTCTAGATCCGCTGTTTCGTCATACTGACCCTGAACTGTAAGCCGTAGATGATCAGTGGCCTTGGAAATTGCTGTGTCTATATCCACAGCCTCGGGACAATTTCCGGTCATCTCTTCTCTTTCTCCGGGTTCCCACTCAGGACTCTCCTCTGTTCGTCTTGTGAGTCCGTCTGCGTTGGCATGTTTCGATCCAGCTCGATGGACTACTTGAAAATTATACTCTTGTAGGAACTGACACATTCGGAACGTCATTCCGGTTGCATCATCGTCATTGTCCTGCCTGAAGAGCCATCGAAGGCTAGCATGATCGGTTCGAATGATGAACGGTAGTCCCCATATGTAGTTCTTATACCATTTCAATGCCTGTATCACTGCAAGTGCCTCGCGTTTGGTTGTGGAGTACATCATTTCTGTTTTTGTGAGGACCCTACTTGAGTAGACAATTGGCCGTTCCACCCCATCGACAACATTAGAAATCACTGCCCCTAAGCTTACTTTGCTGGCATCTGTATCAATGATGAAGGGGCAATCAAAACGAGGAAACTGCATCACTGGCGCGGTAGCAAGTTCGACTCGAAGTCTATCAAATGATAATTGGCAGTCGGAATTCCATTCGAAGCGAGCATCTTTCTTTGTGAGATCCGTGAGTGGCCTTGCAATCTGGGCAAAATCTCTTACAAAGCGTCGATAGTAATTGCAGAAGCCAATGAAGGACCGAATCTGTTTCACCGTCTTTGGTACTGGCCAATGCTTTACCGCCGAAACTTTATCAGGGTCAGGTTTTGCTCCACCGTTGCCAATAATATGACTAAGATATACAACTTCTCGTTGAAATAATTTACACTTCTTGGGCTTTAGCTTCAAGTTCAGCGCCCGCAGTGTTTGAAAAATAGTTCGCAAATGTTTCAAGTGATCAGCTTTATTGGTACTACAAGCCAGGACGTCGTCTAGGAAGATGAGAATAAATTTGTAGAGGTAGTCTCTGAAAACTTCATTCATCAATCGTTGGAACGTACCAGGTGCATTTGACAATCCGAAAGGCATTCGAACGTATTCATAAAGACCTCCATCCGGTGTCACGAAAGCCGTTTTGTGACAATGCTCCGAGGCCACAGGAATCTGCCAATATCCACTTGCCAAGTCCATTGACGAAAACACTTTTGCTTCCTTCAGTGCATCGAACGACTGGTCAATCTTAGGAATTGGGAAAGCATCTTTGATTGTTACGTCATTCAATTTTCGGTAGTCAATACAAACCCGCACACTTCCGTCCTTCTTCTTTACAAGTACTACTGGGAAACTGTAAGGACTTTGGGACGGCCGAATGATCCCTTGGTCCAACATTGCATTAACTTCTTCCCTGATAATCTCTACTTTGGGTAAACCTGCTCTTCTGGGAGGAATTTTTATTGGAGGGCTGTCACCAGTCTCAATCCTGTGTTCCACAACATTGGTGCAGCCTAACTCGTCGTTGGTCAAGGCAAAAACATCTCGGAATTCTCCAACTAAGGCTCTCAAATCATTCAAGTCATTGCCTGTCACACCAGGTGCCGATAATTCAAGAATTTTTTGGACGTCGTCTTCAAGTTGAGACGTCGGTTTCAAATCACTCTGTAAATGAACATCAAGATGTGTTTCAGCAGTCTTGGCAATGCGATCAAATCGGTTTGGGTCAATCTTTGATCCATTAGAAATTTCTGTAGCCTGCACAGTCATTTGACGGTCATGAGGAACTGCCTCGATAAAAGTTGCCAACCTTTTCGGTCCTTCAATTCGTATTGGCACTGTTGATCCCTCTTTCTGACCTGTCCAAAGCTGATCAGTATCCAAGTCGATAATGCAACGGTGCCCCTTTAAAGTCTCAAGACCCAGAATCATGTGGTTGTCGAGATCATGCATGACTAAAGCTTCAATATCAGTATCGATTTCGCCCAAACGTAGATGCAATTTTGCTCTGCCGATAACGTCAACTCGTTTACCGTCCGCTGTCTCCAGTCTACCAGTATACTTTTCCATTTTAACCGGAATGTCCAAAGAAAACAATGTGTCGTAACTGATTATGTTCGTGTTTGCTCCCGTATCGATAAGGAAGGCTAACTTCGTGTCATTCAATTCGCCCGAGACCAGAATGCTGTATGGCTCTTTTCCTTGCTCAGGCAACTCGCGCAATTGGTCTGCTGTGGATGTCTTCGTAACTAGGGGCTCGTCCGACTGATGATACATCCTTAACTGATTGGACTGCGCTCCCTCGTTGTTGGTAGCAACCGATGTTTGGGGTTTATTTTTGTATTCGGCCGGGATAAACCCTTCCCTCCGGAATTCCCCGGTGGGCCCGGCCCTTTCTAGTTTAAAGGACTATTGGCAAGTAGCGGACACTCTCTCTTGAAGTGATCCGAACTTCCACAATGGAAACAGCCTGTACCACCTTGTCGTCGTTGTTGGCCAGGGTTGTATTGTCCCTGCGGTCGAGAAGCTGACGCAAATCCCTGTCCGTATCGACTATCTGGAGGGTACGGATTGAACAACTGCTTTCCAGTGTTCTGAGGTGCATGAGCTTGCTCTGCTGGGGGTCCCGGTATGACAGACGAGACGAACTTACTCATCATCGAAGATATATTTGACATAAACTTTTCCTGACTGTCAACCAGTTTGTCGATTTTTGTCCCCAGCGCATCATTTGTCAGAGGCATTTGTGAAATTGAGGTGCCCTGAACACCTCTTGACGCTTGTGAAGGCAAAGGTTGAGCTACCACCGGAGGAAACGAAGTTGCCTCTGCCATAGTCCTTATTGCCGATATTATTTTCCGCTGTCGAAATCGTGAACCTTTCGTAATGGCTTCAAGACTCAGCGCTCTGTTAACAGCTTCGTCGAATGTCTGTGGATCCTCTCGAAGAAGCAATTCGTAAATATCGGAGTCGAACAATCCATCAATAAATTGTTCTCTGTTCATGTCATCTCGGGACAAAGCGTTCATGTGTGTATGTGCGATATCACCCAATGCCCTTACTCTTCTCGAAAACTCACGCGTTTCCTCCTTGTCACCTTGCATGAGTGCCTTGAACTCAGCTCTGGCTGTACGTTGATCTCTGTAAGGCGACATTCTTGGGTCCAAGTACTCAAAAACCCTCGCCAGTGTTGGCGGCAAATTCCTTCCCACTTGTCTCGTAAATCTGGCAGGCATGGCGGTGAACTCGTCAAGCGCCCAAGATGTTAAACACGTTGGTAGGGCCCGAATTGCTCTGATATCATCCCAACCATTGGTGTCAGCTAGCCAGAGAAAGTGCTGCTTCCACTGGATCCACGTCGAGTGTTTTTTCGAAGGGTATCGATCCGGCCTCAGCGTGCCCGGTCCAAAAATCCCGCGGCCGTTGTCTGGAGCATCGTCATCCCCGTCCTCGTCGCCTCTGTCCAATGCGAGAGGATCGTTAGGTAGATCGTCTCCGTTTTCGCTCATTTCGGAAAATTTCACCACTTAGCGGATAAAAAAAAATAATCTTACAGAAAATTACAAGGAGCGATGCCCACCCAGGAGCGCCACTGTCGTCTTCTGAATTTCTGCTAGGCCAACAGTGAGGGGAATCTGTTGCCCAGAAGATCGAACAAATTTAATTAAAACCAACACCGAAGGTTTAAAAGAAAATGATGAAGCAAGCGCTACCTTGTTTCTTCCCTGAGTTTTTCCCCTCGTCCACTCTTGCTGGCTGTTAAAAGTGCTTTGTCCCAAAAGTGTTAAATTGAATAGAGAACACCAGCACAAATGTAGAATCCACAGTAAATAGATGCAATTCTCAATCAACTATCAACTTGAGACAAATTCAACTGCAAAAATCTGTATACTTTCAAAATTTTATCGTGATTCACTCGCAATATAATTAACCAAGTTGCTCACAGTTTCCTAACTGGTCTTGCAACTTTACTGACTGTTTTAAGTTTAGTCCCACTAAACCAACTGCTCACTAGCTCAGTATTTTCTCTCTCTCTCCAACTTAAACACGATAAGCTGATTACAACATTTTCTATTTGGCTAACTTTATCTTATCTTAATTAAATACACTTTTAGAACTTAAGTAAACACCATAAGTCACTCTGACTGATTGACACATCCGCAGGAGGGGTTCCCTTCACTAAACAAACAGATTAACGTCAAAGTCCGCGGTCCTTATCGCTCTTATTTGCGCACACAAATTTGGCGCCAAGTCAATTTCGTCGCTTTTGTTATTCAAAGACTATTGGTCTCCATGTGTAAATATACCACTAATTCATGCTCGCTAAAGCTAAAATAATGGCTTGGTATGCTTTTCCCAGCATTCCGTGCAATTCCCTATACAAAAATTAGTCAAAAACCAAAATTTCCCAAAAACCCAAAAATTTGACCTCCAGAGGTCAATTAGAGGTCAATAGTCGCAGATGAAGGGTCAACTTGGTAAAAATAACTATTGGCGCGGAAAGTCCTTCCATAGTTACACCTACCCACCAGTTTTTATGACCTAACTCCTAATAGAACACGAGCAGTGACCGCGCACACTTTTCATCGACCTCCCGGATGACCCCAAATTTCCAAACTTAATAACTTGCGAAGTAGTGGTCAAAACGTCTTCGGGTAAAGTTTTATAGTAACTATAGGGTGCCACCAACTTGCCTGCCAAGTTTCATGACCAACAGATCAGCCGTTGCGAGTCGTTTGCAATTTAAAAATTTTTAACGAGTCGTGGGTGCCGAAACCCGAAAAATCCGAGTTCGTCAAAATTGACCGGGGTGGTTATTTTTTGTCACTAACTGTCTCAGTTTATCATATTAAAACTATTTCAAAGTCATTCGGCCGCTCAAAAAGGCCAATTTCCGGTTTTCGGCACTCGGGTCGTCCCGAAGCACCGACTTCCGGTCGGAATCTGGGATTGAAAATATCACCAATCGAAAGCCCTTGAAAAGTTACACTAACCCTCCAAAAATCATAGGGCTACTACCAATACTCCACGAGCAATTCAAATTTTACGTTCCGCAGCACGGGCGTGCGCTAGTTCCGTGCAGGTTGGTGTAGGGTCAAATCTGACCTCAAAATCGGATTCCCCGTACCCAAATTAGTCTATCCCCCAATTTTCAGGTCAATCCGACTTCAACTTTTCGAGAAAATACTATTTCAGTTTAGGTGCTAACTACATTCCTGTGATAATTACCAATATACTTGAAAATCGCCATTTTATATCCTAAACCCTTCCCAAGATCATGCAAAAACATTAATTCATACGTGCAGGACATTAAAACTGATTAATCGCCTTATTATTGACTCAAACATTCATATTTCACAGTAAAATACCTAAAAACCTTCAAATCACACTACTTCCGGTGTTAATAGCTGGAGGGTGGGTGGTCGGATTCGCCTGAAAATTATTCTCGCAATAGAGGACCACTAGGGGTACCTTCCCATCATTGACCGTTTATTACCCCATAACTCCTTCCCATCCTGGGAGGGGTCGGACAACTTTTTATCGGTGGGTATTTGGAAAACTGATAAACTGCCTTTTTATTTACTTTAAGTCAACACAACTCTACTTAACTAACTCATTCTGTCTTACTTTACATACAGTATTAAGTCATATACAATTTCAGTTGAAATGGACAGTCAAATGTACTTTGAAATTGTTCATTATCTTAAATCTGGTCTTTATCCGAGAAATTCTACGTGGATTTACAGGAGAGAACTCCGTAATCGATGCAAAAACTATTATCTTTCCAGAGGGGTTTTATTGCGAGTGGGTTCAGGGCTCACGGTTCGACACCGGGGTAACGCACGAAATAAGCTTACTGAAATGCACAGGAAAAACGATCATCCCTCCAGAGAAAATCTGGAATCTATGGCGCGGCAAACATTTAGTGTCCGCGACCTACGAATGTGGTGCCGAAAAATCGTAAAAGACTGTCTCGATTGCGACAGTGAAACTCTATTTCGCTGTACTCGTGGTCCTATGAAGTTTCTATCCGAAGAGGAACTAAATCGGGTTTGCCGGGAGCTTGGCCTAGAACAAAGGCAGCGTCATTGCTACGAGCTATTTGAAAGGTAAGCACTTTTATCCCAAATTCACTCTGGCTAAATTAAAGTTATAATCTTGGGTTTTTTAGTTGTCCTGAGTTCGATACTGCACAGTATGATCCCGTTACCTTAGATGTTGCCCACCCCAAATTCAATTGCGTGGCCTCCTGTCTATCAACCATTATCACTGGAGATCGCACTCAGGCTGGGAAAATCGAACAACTTTTTGTTAGTTTACGGAATGGACCAAACAAGCATTTATTTAAATGTCCTGGCAAAACCCCCCTGACCCGAGGAATCGAGGATGTGGAGTACGTAAACACTACCGATTTACGATTATTCGCCCGCCATTGTCGTATAAACATTTATGTGTACTATGACAATGAGGGTGGGGAACAACCTTATTATCTAAAACTGACTGGAAAACATAAAGGAGTGCAAAATGGCGGGATATTCTTGAGATTTCAAGTGGTAGAGGGTGTGCAACACTGTCTCCTCATATATCGATGCCAATTGAGATAACCTTGACTTGTGCTTTTTATTCAATTATTTACTAATTCATCGTCGCCTGTTTGTCTCATCAATCTAACCTGACAGCCTTTCATTATTCAACCTCAACCAATTCGTTTTGCCTTTATCCGGTTTTGTAACCTTGCTTACTTTTGTGCATATTTGTTTTAATGAGAATCTGGGGCACCATGTGTTTGCTTTCAAGAGAGTACTTAAATTTGTTCAATTTAGCTTTGGTGTTATTATCTTAATTCGATTGTCCTAATTGCGAGCTTTCTAAAGAGCCTACATACACATACTTTCGCCGCTTATAACTAATTATACTCAATTTCATGTTCGCTACAGTGGTCAATCTATTATAATAGTGGTAGACATAGTGGTAGATCTTTTCCATTTGTGCCCGCCCCCTCCTCCCAGTACGCTATGCAACTCCCAGTTACAGAGCACGTGTTATTGCATTCTAATTCATTTTGTAAAAAAATGGCACGTGCGTTTTGGGGTTGCAAATAATATGTACACAGGAAGCTGGGGGGGGGGCACAAACGGAAGAGATTCCAAATATCTCTTATCCACCTTTATCGTAAATATACCATGATTAGAGGCTATAGTTTTGTGTCGAGGAGTGTTTAATAGGTAAGACTCGAAAAACTCTTTCAAATTTTTCTTCCGTCGACCAACGGTTTTTTCACTAAACGACCTCTAAAAAGGGGTATAATGAAAAGCTCCTCATTGTAAATTTGGCTAGAAAAAGAAGGAATCGTGTTTGGGGCTTCCCCCATTATAGCCCCTCAGCTTAGTAGTCAGACAACCTATAAACCCACCCCCAATCATGGTTAATATACCATAATGGGGGGGGGGGGCTATAATTGGAAAGACCCGGCTATATGACCAATTAAGGGGGAGTATAATGGGATGTGAGAAAACTGCGTGTTTTTGCTGGCTACTATCTAGTTGAAATAGAATATAATTAATTGCTCTCAAATTTTTTTTGCATTTATATTAGTCCTGTGGTATTTTTATACATTTTTTGCTTGACTGAATATTGGTCTGACCCTATTTAACTATTTGTCCTCAAGAACAGGATAAACAGGTAGAGCCCGGAGGGTATTATGTAGCTAAGCAGCTCTGTTAGAGCCTTTCCCATGTACAAATCTAAGTATGCGATTCACCAAAACAGGGTCGAGGAGACAATTTTCTGGCGTGAAGGGCGGCGGGTCTTTCCCATTATAACCTCGCAGCTTTGTGGTTAGGCAACCTATAGCCCCCAATCATGGTAAATATACCCTAATTGGAGGCTATAACTTCATAGGGGCTATAATGTTCATCTGGCGATGTGGACCTCCTCGTGACCAGCACTCCCATCCCTAATTCTCCCAATGCTTGATTCATTCCCCACTCCACTCCCTCCTAACGCTTTTGTCCATTAGCGGGATCTTTTCCGTTTGTGCCCCCAGTACGTTTTGCACCCCCCCCCCCCCAGTTACGGGCAAATAGCAGTTGTATGGAGAACGAGAACATTCCAACGGACGAGCGATCTGGTGAACGTGCGATTTCCAAATCAAGCATTGGAATAAAGCTTTTTTGGTCTATTTCGATTATAACGCGGCCACCAAAGCATAGCCTCCCATTAAGTTGTGATTACCGTTATTTGAGGGCACTATACATTATATAACCACGAAGGGGGGGGGGGTCTGTTAGGGGAAGGAGATATTTTCTGTTTGTGCCCGCTCCCTCCAGTACGTTATGCGCACCCAATTACAGAGCACGTGAGATTACATAGTAAATCATTATGTCAAAATAAGGCAAGTGCGTCCGGGGGGAGCAAATAATATGCACTCACTAAGCTGGGGGAAGGGGGGAGACAAACGGAAAATATCTTTTTTTCATTAAATCCCCGCCCGGGTAGTATATCTGGTTAGAATGTATCGATTGTTGACTTGATTGCCTTAACCAGGTGAATATGCCCTCATGTGAGTGTATGCACAATGAAGACGATGAGGATGAGGAGGCTGAGTGTCTCTGCGGAGCATGTGGAGATATTTACGACCCAAACTCATTCAGCTGTTTCTTCAACCATGTCGAAACTGACAGGTACACCCCATTCCTCCATCTCCCAACCTACCCCTCACCCAGTACCGAAATGACGTCAGGTACCTTAGAGCACGTGCCATTACACAGTAAATCATTATGTAAAAATAGTACACGTTTGTCTGGGGGTTGCAAATAATATGCGCCCACTAAGCTGGGGTGGCGGGGGGGGGGGGGTGGGCACAAACTTAATAGCTCCGAGAAATTAATATAGGGTGAAATTCTGAAACTTTTGAATTTTTGAATTTAAGAACTCTTTTACTTTTCAGATACGTTCCTCGATCACTCTTCGTGGATCTGGAACCGACAGTGGTCGATGAGATTCGAACCGGTTCCTATAGAGGTCTCTTCCACCCCGAGCGACTTCTAACTGGGAAAGAAGACGCCGCCAACAACTTTTCCCGTGGTAAATTCACAGTGGGAAAAGAGATCCTGGATCCAACCATGGATATCTTACAGAAGATGGCAGACGAGTGTGATTCCATGCAGGGTTTTATGATATTCCACAGTTTTGGAGGGGGGACTGGATCTGGGTTCACGTCATTAGTCATGGATTCGTGAGTTTTTTTCCTTTATTTCTTTGTGGTCGGTTATTTTTCGTTTGTGCCTCAAAAGATATATGGGCTCATATGTGCATACTATTTGTACCGACACACAAACGTACCTGCCATGTTATTACATAAGGAATTACTAATTACAATGCAATGGCATCGTATCTGTTTCTCGGGGTGCATAACTTCTCGGTGGGGGGGGGGGGGGGGCAACCATATCACTAAGCATTCAATCAACAGCTGTGAATTAACCGAAAAACTCGGCTCTGAAGACCATCTAAGCAATATAAGTCTATAACTAAAAAATCCCGTTGTCATGTGATTTGAAATTCAGATTGAAGGACGAATACAAAAAGAAGTCAGTTCTCGAGTTCCCAATTTACCCAGCCCCCCAAATGTCAACCGCAGTGGTGGAACCCTACAATGCGATCTGCTGTACCCACTCCGGGCTAGAAAACGCCGAAGTCGCGTTTCTCGTGGACAACGAGGCCATATACGACATCTGCTCTCGGAATTTATACGTTCCACGACCCACATATACGAACCTAAACCGACTTATATCTCAAATTGTTTCGGGTATCACGTGTTCTCTCAGGTTCAAAGGTGCCCTGAATGTCGACCTGAACGAGTTCCAGACCAATTTGGTTCCATACCCCAGAATTCATTTCCCGGTCGCCACTTTTTCGCCCATAATTGGGCCGGACAAAGTAAATCACGAAGAAAATACTACCTTCAAAATCACAAGACAATGTTTCGACTTGCAACATCAAATGTTGAAAAGTATTGATGGCCAGCAAAAGTACATGGCTTGTACAATGTTATACCGGGGGGCGGTCAACCCCAAAGACGTCAATCAAGCCATCAACTTTGTCAAGGGTCTTGAGAAGGTGAAATTTGTGGACTGGTGTCCTACGGGGTTCAAAGTTGGGATCAACCATCAGCCGACCACTGTGATTCCTGGTGGGGACTTGGCATCTGTGAGGCGGTCTGTGACTATGTTGAGCAACTGTTCCGGGATAATCAAAGCCTGGGAAGAGTAAGTCATATCTGTATATTAAGCGAACACAGCTGTGAATTCTTGAAATGCGGTCAATCGCAGTGATAAATATTTTCTCACCGTATTGTGGCAAAAAAATAATTCACCTCATTTATGCATTAAAAAAATCATCTCATTCACTACAATCACAAATTGTTTGAGCTAAATTAATACGATTATTTACTAGGTCAAAGCACGCAATTTGTTCTTAGCTAGGGGCACTTAACTTACTGAGGGTGTGGGGTGCGGTGTGTTTTGTTTGGCGCTTCTTATTAATATAACTGAAAAAATAAAGGTCTTGTATGAAAGCTTAATCTCGAACGAACTTTGAAGCAATTATTGTAAACTTGGGTGTCTAGGTGTCTTTTTCATGAAAAACTTTTGCTTGACCTTTTCTCTAGAATTTTTTTTTCCATTTTACTTATCGAGTGAGCTTGACTTCTAAACTTTTGCGTGACCTAAATAGCTCTTATTCGGAAGTTATGTATGTTGCTAAGATAAAGGTGATTTCGTCGAAGGTCAGAAATTACAAGATCCTGATAGCCGAGTTGTTTATGCTTCCGTATTTAACTCAGGAGGGAACAAGTTTGCAGGCCCTCCTTTATAGGAGTATTGGAGTTTTTAGCACCCATAAAGATATCTAGTCGAATGCCTGCCCCGTTTTGTTTATTTATTGTGCACTCCTGTGGAGCTGAAGCAACTGTTCCTTAACTTTTGCTATCGATTAACAGCTGTACTAGCGGCATTGGATATTGCACTCATGGTTTTTCGTCAAAATCATTTTTCCAGATGCATTTTACAATTTTTTTAATCAATATGTTGAAATTGTCAGAATTGTTTCATTTAAAAACTATGATTCCATCAAAAAAGTAAACTTAATAAATGATATGCGTGTTCTGATATTTCATTGTAACTATTTTTCAAATTGATTTTTAAGTGGTGATACAGGTTTTTTTCCAATTTAGTAAGTGTAGTGCTAGACATTTTTTAATTGCTCTCAAAAATTTTAGCAATTATATTAGGCACGCTGTCTTTTAATCCGACTCTTCACTGGACCAATTTTTTGTCGGACGTCTTTGACTTTTGTCCTCAAAAACGGGATAAACTGGTAAAACTGGGAGGGCATTAGGTTTTCTTAGAGCCTTCCGGCTCACTAGTCTCTAAGTAAGCATTTCACCGAAATGGTCTATGAGACATTTTTTCATGATGTGAAGGGTGGTTCATAGAGTTTGACCTTCTCCTCTTATAACCTCCTTCAACTTTACTTGAAAATATTGCAACCCAAACCAAAATTTTAGCTCAAATTTGTTTATGATCTGACTCATCAAGTCCTATGACCAGAATTTGACCATTTTGAATGCGTTCGTGGCCTCTGTCAAATTTTTCTATAATAAGACATTGCATGTTTTCTTTCTGTTCGATTTCATCTAATTTGAAAAAGTTTATCAGACTTTAAAATTAAAGGTGCCTAAAAATTAAGTCAGTCATGCGCTTATCACTTGAAAGAAAAAACGAAAAAACGAATATTGTGAATTCATGTTTCGATTTCATGTTTCAAACATTCAAAACTTCAAATTAAATATACTATTTAGTTTATCATATATGCTTTAAACGGAAATAACTAAAACATGCTCAGTTTCTCAATGACTTGACTGGCATTGCTTTTAATATCGCGTAATCAAGCAACTTGTTTATCATTGCAGAATTTTTGCAGCTCATAAAAGTGAGTACAGAGATTGTGCGTTTCTCAACATTTTCGTCGACTTTGTTTAGTGATTAACTGGGTGTGATTTGGCTCGTTAAACATCAGTTATGATAATAGTTCTGTTTGTTTTTTCAGAATTTTATCATGCTTGTAATTTTGAAAACACACGTCCTTCGGGTTCTTGCCAAGTGATTCCTTGCTCTTTATTTTTTTCTGCCTCTCAACAAATTTGTGAACCACATTTCGAGTATTTCAAAAGATTAATGCTGCTGTGTAATAAAAACAGAATTTAAGCAAAAATGAAGAATCAGTTTTATTTGAATCAATTCAATTAGCAAAGCTAAAATTTTCTATTAATGCATGTTTTTTCAAAAAAACACATAGATTTTTTTTTGACTTGATATTAAAAATTTATTAACCAACAAATAAAAATAAGAACAATAAACACCAAAAATATTTGTGCATGCAATCTGAATTTGAGGGTAGTTCACCTGGAAAACCCTCAATTAGCGCTGAAATACCCTCAATAGACCCTCCCGGGGTGCTAATAAACAATTTGGTATGCCCCCGGCATCATTTTATAGCACCCCGGGAAAGTGCCCAAAAAGTAATGCCAAAATCGTGGCACGTTGCGAAATTTTTTTGGATTCAAAATTTTCACTCGAAATTTTTTGAAAATTTGGTATTGACTTGGGAATTAACTTGCAATTGTTACCCAAGTCTTGGCCAAGACTTGTCAGACTTGTAAGACTTTTTTTTGAGACTTGCCCGGTACAGGAAAACGAAATAGGACTAGGATTTAGACTTGCCTAGTACTGAATTAGACCTGTAGTTCGGTACGGGTCCTTACCCAGATTATTAGGCAAAATTTTACAAGACCGTGCATCGTTTTATAAATCTTTCTTGCGCTGGCAAAAGCTAGCAGAGCATTGGAAGATAGATTCTCTTCTTGCAAAAATCTTCAAAGAAAACCTTTCGTCGGAAAAGTTGGGATTGTAATTGTCTACGCCAATCCATGATTAACATATGAAATTCTTAATAGATCCCCTTAATATAGCTCTAATTTTAATCAAAAATGAAAGAAATGTAGAATTTTTTATGTGAAAATTTGTAAATTGTATAAAATGAAACAACAAATATAATCAGATAAAATCAGTTTTCAAGATATGTCGTTTTTTTCAGTATCATTTTAGGTCTTACTTTTGTAGAAGGATAGAATTATATATCAGGAATTTTAATGAAAAGAGACAAAACTTGGAAATAGTTTAAAATACTAGCCCAAAATTTTCAAATTGAGTTGAATTTGGCCGAACCAACTAAGAAGAAGCATATGAATTGATAGCGATGCCAAAATTTTACATGCACTTTGAAATGTACATAAGCAACTGTTTAACAGTTTTTTTAGGTAAATGAAACAATATCGCAGAAATTGGACCAAAGTGGGATTTTGACTTCCAGGAAATTTAAAATTGTATAAAGATAAGATTACAATTATACAATTTTAATAAGACAAGCATTTCTTGCCAGAGTTTTGCATGATAAGAATGTCTTGATTTTTTTTTGGTAATTTAGCTAGATAAACATTGAACTCGTAAGATTTTAATTAAATATTTTGTTAAAGAATATTGTAGTCTCATTTGGGGCAGAAAAATATTAGGTGTATAGACAAAAAAATAATCATCAAAACAATAAAATTATTCATAGATTCATAACAAATACAAATACTTCTAGAAAATTCTAATGCTATTCAAGATGTTATTTCCGATAATAATTTCGTTCAAAATCACTGCCAGCATTTTCTATTGGTAAAATATTTTTTTCAGTCTTTTCTAATTAGCTTTTTCCTCATCTACTATTTTTGAGGGATCCATTTCAACCAGTTCATTCTCTCTATCTTTCTCTTCCAAGCGACTGTGTTTGATTCCGTAAACAAAGTAAACAATAATTCCCACAGCTGCCCATGACCCGCTGAACAACCACGTGACCCAACCCAGTTGCGAAATTATGCAACAATTTACAAATAAGGACATAGCGGGCAGAAATGGAACGAACGGTACTCGAAACGATTTGTTGTTTTTGTTTACTTTTTGGGCTGATTTCCAAAAAGACATTAAAAAACAGAAAGCAAATAATACAATGATTACAAAAATCAACAAATACCAGTCGGAATAAGAATCGTAGAAAGCCGCCAGAAAACCCACAGATAATATTGACAGCAGAACAAAACAAGTAAACAAAACAATTTGTTTGTTTTTCCACCCAATGTTATTGTTTTGGTCAAGCAGCGGTTGGTTTTCCATATCTGTCGTTTTTGAGTTTTCCCCAGAGTAAAAAATGTCCTGGTTAGAATATCGCGTTACAGTGAGCGCTATTGCAAGCAAGCTATTGGCTACTAAATTTCCAAAAGCCAGCATTTCTGTAATTTCGCCCAGAGGGATAAACGTTGATATTGTCGCAACGCAAATTGCCCCAAAAATTGTGGAAAATAAGGGCACTTGAGTAGTTTTGTTAACTTTGCTTAAAAATGGGAATAACAAACCGTCGAAAGAAAGCGCGTAGCATAACCTCGCTATACATAGTACACTACACATGACTTGACCCAAAAACCCGCTTAGGATCCCAAATGACGAGATGTAGTCTGCCCAGGTCCATTTATGGTACTCAAAAATTGACACTAGAGCAGCATCGTTTGATATTTCCGTATATGGAATAGCTAAACTCATAGAAGCTGTTAACGTGCCGTAAGTAACACCCAAAACTGTTATGGTAACCATAAGGGCGATTGGTATTGATTTCGAGGGTTCAATAGTTTCTTCAGCCGCTTGGGTTATTATGTCATAACCAGCGAAAACGAAGTAAGCTCTAATCGAACCTTGAAATACCGAAGAAGAGCCGTAAGGTAGAAAGTTATTCCAATTTGAAAAGTCAGCTAAGATCAGTCCACATACAATTACGAAGACAATAGTCGTTATGTTTATCACTGAGAGTACTGACGTCATCCATGCCGACTGCTTGATACCTTAAAAATAATAGTTTCAGAATTTGTTCTTTTTGTTTTTTGAATTCACTTTTTTCGCATTTTTTTTTGTAAACAGCTTGTACAGTTTTTGTCAAAATTAGCACAAAGCATTAGGTTTGATCAAAGTGTCTAAGCAAAACAGAGGTAAAGTTTCTTATTGACATCAGTTGACTAGGTTTTTCAGGTCTATTGATGTCAAGTCAATATGAGTTTAATTGCTCTCGAACGAAGTTTGCAGCAGTTATTTTTACTCCTGTAACCTGAATGCGATTTTTTTTCACATGATCGTTTTTTCGTCTGACGTTGTTGATTGTTGTCCTCAAAAATGGAATAAACAGGTGGAGCCCAAAGGGCATTAAGTCGGTGAGCGGCCAGCCTTCTTAAGGTTTTACGAGTCTCTTAGAGTACAATTCACTGAAGCTGCAGAGAACACATTAATCAATGCTGTTTTTTTTCTGGGTTAAAACTTCACAATTTTCACTCCCCCCCCCCAGCACCACTCGTGCGCCTCACTTCAATTTCACATCCTCTAATCACCCTTTTTTACGATTAAAGTTGTCTGCCATAAACGAAGTACCTACTACCGAGTTGAAAAAAGATTTAGAAGAGGTGATCGTTCTAAACGTGTTTCACTAAGTGCAACTTTAGTGCTGAATTTGTTTACAAATATTCATTGTTTGACTAGATCTTAGATAAGTTATATATTTCAAGTTATATTTCTATAAGTTATGTGGTTATATGTTTAATATTAAACAAGTTAACAATTTAATGTCAAATGTCAAAAAAATGAGAAAAAAAACGCGATTTTCGGACCTTCAGGAATTATTAAGTTTTACGGACCTACAGGAATTTCGATTAACGGACCTTCAGGAATTATTAAGTTAATTGTAACATAATTGTAGGTTCATAATTTCATTTACAAAATTGAGATTTTTTAAAAGTAAGTTTCTAAAAGAAAACGTTTTGATTGATTGCCTGTGATGGTTAGAGCAATCATCGCAACCGCGTGTGCGTTGTGCAAAATTTTAAAGCTGTTCTCATAGCTATTTGCTGAGCTCTAAGCAAACGAGTAAGTAAGCAGAGCGGCTGAGAAACGTTTGAGGAGGGAGAAACTCATGGGGTTAAATGGGAATTTTTAGCAATTATCTCTTACTTCCCCAGCTGGAGGCGTAAGTTTGCTGTTACAAAATTAAAACCATTGCTTGTACTTCGAGAGCATTTTGGACAACGATAGTCAGCCATTTTCAAGATTTTTTTCAAAAATTTTTCTAGCCAAACTTGTGCTGAATGGTAACATTGAACCTGTCCGGAGTATAACACTCAAACTTGTCTCATATTGAGATTAAAAGCAAGTTGTTTAGGATAGTCTTGAAAGTTTTTACACTTTTCATCATTTTTACTGAAACAATTGTTATATTTGTTTAATAGCCTCCGTCAGCCTCTCAACCGGCTATTATTTAGGCGCTCTCCTTCTTATTACAATTCAAAGAATTTGAATTGTATTGGGGCGCTGTCGTTTTTTAAGATCTGTTTACACACTTTCATGTCGAATTGGTGTAGTGATCT
Source organism: Convolutriloba macropyga (assembly GCF_964194025.1). NCBI lineage: Eukaryota > Metazoa > Xenacoelomorpha > Acoela > Convolutidae > Convolutriloba > Convolutriloba macropyga. The sequence goes on along the minus strand of NC_134478.1, from coordinate 30,850 downwards.
GGGTCACCCGAAACAGAAAGTGGAGCGAAAAAAGCGAGTGATTTTGCGGCGTGAATTATTTAACTCTAATTTTAAAGTAGAATGAGAAAACGCTGTTTGAATAGAAATTCGATTTCTCGCAATTTCACTTTGTTTTTTTTTTTGATTTTTTGGATCAGATTTTTTTCCTAATGGTTTTCCCAATCCATTCATACTTCATTCTAGGCCTAGTTTTTTGTTTAAAATTTCGCTTTTTCGCTATACGTCCTTTGTTCACATGCTGCATTCTAACTTTGATTTTCTGTTTTTTAAGTTTTTGATCTGATTTTTTAAAAATGGTTTTCCTCAGTTCACTCATAGTCCCTACTAGGTCTAGTTTTTTGCTTACTCATTGAAAATTCTTTGAATTGTGCGTCAAGACTCGTCCTGCTACGTTTTTTTAAAGATCTGTTCACACATTTTCATGATTTTGTCAGATTGGAGTAACGATTTTGGTCATCCGAAACAGGAAATGGAGCAACAAAGCGAGTGGTTTTGCGGCTTAAATTTTTTCGCTTTAATGCTAAAGTAGAGAGGGAGTGTTTGTTCGAAAATTCGCTTTCTCGTTAGTGGTTTTTTTGTTCAATTGCGGCAATTTCACTTTGGTTTTTACTGTTCTTTTCAATTTTTTGGATCGGATTTTTTAAATGGTTTTTCCAATCCATCAGTAGTTCATTCTAGGCCTAGTTTTTTTATAGTCAAATTTACATTTCTCGCTAGTGGTTTTTTGTTCTCCCTAGTGGCATTTTGACATTGATTTTCTGTTTTTTTTTTGGTTTTTGATTTGATTTTTTAAGAAATGGTTTTCCAAATTCACTCATAGTGAATGAAAATTCCTTAAATTGTACGTCAGGACTTGTCGTGCTATGTCTTTTTTAATTCGCTTTATCTTTTGATCGCGTTTTTCGTTTTACACAAGTAACCAGTTTGACGTTTGACTTCTGACTTACTTCACTCACTGTTTCAACTGAATGGATTTTAAATTCTTTCACTCATTCATTTACGCAATATAGTGAATACGGTCAAAATCCAAAGTGCAAAATCAAAAGAAACGCGATAAACCGTTAAAGCCCGGTTGGATCTATTCTGTTTTGGCCCCCAGCTTAGTAAGCATAACTATTTTATGACCCGTATGCGCACGTGCTATTTTCTTAGATAGTAACGTGCTATATAATAACCCTGAATTTGTAACGGGGTTTCACAAAAACACGGGGGGCCTAAACAGGACAGATCCGCCCGGTCATTAAGTCATTGAGAATTAGGTCATCACAGTTCATTAGAGTGTTTGTTGCTGATATCGGTATTAAGTTTATTCTTAAGTTTATTCTTAAGTTTATTAAGTTTTCAGTTTAGAATCTGAATTAAGTATAGCTTTAGAATCTAACTGAAACGGCACGCCAAATTAGAACACTTTTTGACACTGAAAAGAAAACAGAAGAAAATTCAGTCGAAGCGTCTTTTCGTTTTTTATCTCTCTCTGTTTCAACCCCGATGTGCATCAGGAGCGTCAACGGCGGCTGTTTTCCGGCAATCTGCCGGCTATGTTTTTATAGTCATTCTGTAAATTTTTCCAAAGCAATTCTCGTTTCGGCCCGTTGATCACTTTGAGTTATTTTTTGCACATTACTGGACACAATGATTTCTCTTTTATGTCAAAAACTCTCATTTGATATTTTTTCAGTTGTTAAATGTGATTTTCCCCCATTATTTTTAGCTTGATGTTATGTAATCTCCAACCAAGCACATGTCTTAGGATGGATTTGATTGCAATTCCCTTCTCTGTTTTTGTTCATTGGCTTTTAACTGATATTAAGAACTGTTTGATCTTATTTTTTTGCTCTCTTTTGTTAAAACTCTGCCTTTAGCTCTTCTATTAGGATGTAAAAATTAATAAATTGCAATCAAAATTTGCAAAATGATGTTAAATACTCAGGAAAAACTTTGAATGAGCGCTTTCTTCCTTTCGGTTTAAGTTCATTCATAAATCAACTAAATTGTTAAATTTACAAGAAAAAATTTAAGAACTAGCGAGAAAAGTGCTGTTATTTGCCAAAATTTATCTCATTTTCATTATTCGTCCTTGCATAATTTTTTAAAAATTTTTCTTCATTTTTTACAATCCAACTGAATTTTTCAGTCATTTTGTCATCATTTTGGAAAAATTTGCCCCTGAGAAGGATGACAATAAACCAAACTCACCCAAACACGCAATGATAACTATAATCAGTACCAAAACTCCAGCAAAAATTTGCCAATCTTGCTCAACAAACAAATCGGGAGAGATGATATTGAGTGCCCCGTCCTCTACCTCGTTGAAATAGGCGAGAACGCCCCGACATGAAACACTAGCGTCAAACATTTGAGTCAAAATAAAATTCCATCCAATGATAAAAGCCGTTAGTTCCCCGATTGTCATGTATATAAACATAAAAGTTGATCCAGCTTTCGGAACTTGACAACCAAACTCCGCCAAACACATTGCAGTTAAGAAATGGGCAAAAGCGGCCAAAATAAACGATAAAAATAAAGCGGGTCCTGTAATTTCGTTTGCAATGGTACCTGCGACGACGTAAACTCCCCCTCCAAGAGTGTTGCTTATGCCCAACATTATGAGGTCAAACGTGCCCAAACATCTTTTCAGCTCTGTGTCCATAATTTTGCTTTGGTCGTGTCTCCTTGTTCGAATACATTTGCCCCAAATTGTGCTGAAATTGACCATTCTTGATGTTTTGTTGTTGTTGTTTTTGTTGTTTTTAAAATTCTATCGCGAGTTGGCTAGACCTGCTATCCGTAAAATGGACCATAAAAGCCACAAAAATTTATTCGCACTAGCTATGGCTAGTGAGGTACCACAGGCGAAAAGTTTTCTTGCTCTTAAATTTTTATAAACGTATGCTATAAACGACGAAGTTAGAAGACTTGACAATTTTTACCTACAAACTGTTAAAAACAGTATATTTTAGAATTAAACTAGTTCTTAAACTCTGTATACGAAGGAACAGAAACCGAAAGCACGTTATGTATAGACTTTGAATGTAAAAACATTTGAAGATCACTTTTTGTTATTGAAAAAAAATATTGTCAATCACAGCTGCACATGAAGCCACGAAGCGCATTTTTAAAACAAAACATAACCATAAGAAAATTACTTCAATTGAACCAATTTTAATAAAGTGCACTTGTTACTGTATTGAAAAAAGAGCCTATGAAGAAATGAGCGCAGAAAAATTAATCTGTTGAAGATAAAAACACAGTGAGATTGATATTAATCACGTAACGCATCGTCGTCAAATGACCAAGCTTTCAACCGTAGATTGTTGACTCGTTTGTAACAGACTAATTTGTCGTTGAAAAAGAAAATAAACGGTACACTGTTGTTTCATGCTACACTGTGTTTAGCATACCAGTCGTTTCATGTTTTTATTGATGACCAGTCGTAGTTTTTCGACTTTCTAAGTACCGCATAGAACTGAGCAGAGGACTTTGATGAAACTATCGCGGTTTTTAAAATGACCTGAACAAGACTTGCCAGCCCATATGACGGTGAAAACTAAAAGGTCATTTGATCTTTTCAATTTGTGCCCCCAGCTTAGTGGGTGCATATTCGCAATAGCCACCGTCAGCCTCCCAACAGCTAGTTTTTACCCGGAGGTTGGTGGCAGAGTAAATCACCGCTGAATCATTCTAAAGACACTCTGTTTTTTTTTCGGATGAACAGTACTCTGTTCTTGTCACAATCATCATGACAAATAATATTTTCTGTTTAACTCCCGCCGACAAGGTTTGCTTTTTTTGCAATTCGAACTTGGGCGTGGGTACATGTGACATTTAAATTGCGTAGCAAGTCGTAAACACTGCGCTAAAGGAGCTTTGTGGTAATTGCCTAGAGACCTGCTTAAGTATGAATAGTATGTATACTACTATATTAATTACCTTTTCTAAGCTACAAAAGCATGACTTTAATCTGCTCAGACTTAATGTTGTGGTATGAGTAACTTTCAGACAATATAGGATAAGTGTTGTGGCGGCTGAGCTTAATAACTCAGAAATCAAATTGAATAGCGCTTCAAGGTCATTTGAAGAAGTTCAACTTAGAATAGCATGACAAGCGAAATAAATGCTACATTCTACTGAAGCTATACAGATTTGTTCACTTTGTTCAACATTTATATTTAGCAACTATTATTAGTACACAATCGTCATTCATGAAGTGAAACTCAAACTCGAACTACCTCATCCACCAGCAAAACAATACTACGACTGAACAGTATTGCATCAGATTCTTTGCGATTGGATTGCGAATCAACCTGTTATTGATATAGAATATTCGACAAACTTCTACAAGGTTAACAAATTTCCCATGACATCAAATTTACACAGAAAAAGTCACGTTATGGCAAAGTGTTCACATTCTGTCGACATTATTATCTACAACCAATCAACAGTTGAATTTGACATGTAAATCCATGTGACTAGCAGCATAAAAGGAGCTTGAAAAACTACCAAAAATCAGTTGAAACTCGTTAATTTGGTCATATTAAACTGACATACAGTGCGTATTGAAGCACAATTTCTTGAGCGGTAAATACTTGTTATCGTGTCTTGTTTCTGTAGATCATATTAGTGATTGCACAGTTTAAACTTTACTTTGACTTGTTGAAAAGAGAATTAACTTTGATATTCTCAAAACATTCTTTCTGAGGAACAAAGTTCCTAAGTAAGAGAAACTTTGTGCAAAGCACATAGTCAGTTGCTCTTACTGGCTTTAACGAAGTCTATCATAGTTTCAATATTGGTGTTATTGAAGCCAATGGAGGACTAGAAATTTGTTACCAAAGCGAATAATTGGAAACTCAGATAACAATTTTCTTTGTGTTCGCGCTTTTTTGTTACTTGATTAACCAAGTTCATTATTGTTCCAAATAGTTTTTAGGTCTATTACCAAGGACTGTTCTTCGAGATAATTTGAAATTTCGATTTATAAATTGAGTTATTAACAAAAACTCAACAAATATTCGATTGTTTCAATTTGAATTATTTGTTATTCTGAGAGAAACAAGTTTGTTATACAGCAAAGCTGAGCAATTAGTTATCAAGAGTAATTGCGCAACAAATAATGCAACGGTAATCTACAGTATAGCGGATAATACAGTTCTCAAAGGTTAACTGCAAAAACACAATATCCGGACAGATTTGAAACCGCTGAAACGAACTGTGCGGTGTAAAGTTTTCCTTGACTTTGATAGGAGAGCAGCCGTTACAAGTGTAGTCTGGGCTAACTCTATGACTTCAATATTATCTAAATAAAGAAATACTGCACATATTGAAACTTAAAATATTCTGAAGATACAATGTTTCAAAACTGAATTAAGCTTTTACTCTTGAATTGTGGTGGTTCAGCTCTGAAAAACTCTGAGACTCAATTCCGGGTAGACTGCTAGTTTTACCTGTTCAGTATTTTATCTCAAATTATTTGTAGGTTAGCTGTACCAAGAAGTGACACAAATGTAATTTTTTCTGTGGTTTCTTTCTTCAATTATTGTTTAATTTGTTTTTGAAAAAAAAATTGATTGAGCCGAAGAATTTTTAACGCGCTATATTAGAATAATGGTTGTGAAGTACCCCGCCTTTGTTTTTAGGGGTTTCTTTTAAAAAAAAGCTTTTTCGCTATCTCCTTTTCCTCAGTTTCTCCCAGATTACTGTTTTTAGTTGTGACCATTTTTAATTGCTCTCAAACAATTATATTAGTCCTGAGGTCTTTTTAATAGCAATTTTTTGCTTTACCGGTTTTTCGTCTGACTCAATTGTCTTTTCGTCCTCAAAAATGGGATAAACAGGTAGCTCCCAGAGCAGTGCAACCCGAGCAGTGAATGACAGCGAGAGCAACAACAACTACCCAACGGACAGCCCAGTTGCTCAAACGGTGCAAAATGGAGCAACGGCAGGTGGCCAAGAGACGGAGAATATTTCGGAAACATCATCAGCAAAGCAAATGCGAGAGGAAAGGATGAAAAAATTCGATATCGAGTTCGAAACGAAGATGCGACTGGAACAAACACGGTTTGAGCGGAGGAGACTAGAGCTGGAAATGCAAATGAAGTAAATGGAAACCAAGCATCAACTACTGGAGGAAGAGCGCGAGCTAGAGCGCAAAGTGAAGAGAACAGCATTAGAAAACGATTATGCTCGTCCCAGTGGTTCCCAGTCAACCAGTGCTCGAGGCAAATCACCCTTCAACTAGACCCCAAAGAAGAGAGATGTCTCTGACTGGGCCAGCAGAACCGACAACCTTCTAACACCAGATCGATCAACAGCTCGCTTCGAAGTAACCCCTGAAGTGAACAGGTATAGTCACTTCTCACAATATTGCAGTTCACGAGACCGATCCTCAAGTGTTGAAGACCGGGACGTTTCCCCCAGAGCTGGTGTGCTACGATACAACAGTGGGTACGCAGGTAGCAGTAGCCTATCAAAGCTCAAGTTGGACAACTTCTATGGAACCCCCTCGAATGGCCGGAGTGGGCTAGTATGTTCATTGCTACAGTGGAACAACGACCAATACCAGACTCAGAGAAGATGAGCCATCTGAAGACTCTACTGACAGGCAAGGCAAGGTCAGCAATCTCTGGAATGGGCTATTCTGGACAGTTCTATGGTGCTGCATGGAGCATTTTGGAGAGGAAATTTGGAAGGTCCCATGTGATCATTGATGCACAACTGGAGAGTCTTCGCAAAGCAAGTCAGCTGGAACCACACGATTCAACAGGTTTGATCAATTTTCCAGTTATTGTTTCGAACTTTGTGAATGTGCTCAAAGAGTACAAGCAGATTGGTGATCTCCAATCAAGCTCGACACTATATATGGTAGTAGATAAACTACCCCAAGTTCTCAAAGAGAAGTGGTGGTTCTATGTTGATGATAAAGACGAAGATTGGCCTGATCTGATTAAGTTTGAAAAGTGGCTATCTAGGATAGCATTTTAGCACGAAGGGTTTTCAGCTTTCAAGGGAGAGCGAAGAGAAGAAGACCGAAGAAGCACAAATAAAGACAAACGGTTCTCGAAAAAATCGAACTTCAGTGCAAGTTCGAATGTGAACGAAACGAAGCAAACGCAAAGTGATCACTGTCCGCTAGTTGATGGCACTCATAAAATATGGGACTGTCCACTATTCAGGAACATGAGTGTGAATGATCGGTACGCAGCAGTGAGAAAGCAACGCTTATGTTACGGATGTCTGGGCAAAGGACATGCAATCAAAGATTGTAAAGTCAATGCGTGCGGCATCAATGGATGCATCAAGAAGCACAACCGATTGCTACACTCAGAAAACCAAATGGACGAGGGCAATTACGCAGTCAACGTAAGCGCAGCAACAATCAACCAGAGTAACGAAGTTACTAGATTTCTTCAGATAGTTCCTGTCTCAATACAGAGCGGTGGCAACCGGCTGAACAAATATGCTTTCCTCGATAGTGGATCAACGGTTTCATTCATCGATCAAAGTGCGCACGAGAAGTTACGGGCCCAAGGCACCGATGTGACACGCAACATAGCTGGCATACACGGAACGAAGGATCTGAAGACCGAGAAGATTCCTCTCAAAATAATGGGAATACATTCAAAGGTGCATTCAATCGAAGCGTTTGCACACCCGTCAATCTCCTTGGAAAACACAAGTTGCAACTACAACAAGCTGAAGCAAAGCTTCAACCTACTTGAGTGTTCTACCCAACAAAAGCTTCAACTTGATGGAAGTTGGCATCATCCTTGGTCAAGATGCTTATGAGCTTCAACGCCCATTGGACTACAAGATAGGAACCCGAAGTGAACCTTTTGCCGTTTTAACAGAGCTAGGATGGGTAGTCAGTGGACCCATGAAGGGCAAAAGAAGACAGAATATTTGTCATTTCGCCTTCATTGAAGATGTGAAAGTGGCTGAGAATATCCAAACCTGGGACATAGAAACCTATGCTTCCAAAATCAATGTCGTCAGTCAGTCAAAGAAAGAACTGCAGGCACAGAAGATGCTAGAGAGTACGATGAAGTTTACAGGCGAGCGGTACGAAGTGGGAATGCTGTGGAGTGAACCAGAGCCAAACCTACCGAACAACTACAGCTCAGCCTTGGGTCAGCTTTACTCATTGAAGCGAAGATTCCAAAGGGACCCAAACCTGAAGAATTTGTATCAACAGTCAATAGATACAGATGTAGTAAAAGGATTGCTAACGATATTGGACGAGTCCGAAGTGAAAGGCACCTTCGGGAAAGAATGGTATTTGCCACACCATCCAGTGCTAAACCCGAACAAGCCCGGCAACGTAAGACGTGTTTGCAATGCTGCCTCCAAGTACAAAGAAGTATGCCTGAATGATAAGCCACTAGCAGGACCTGATCTGCTACATGGGTTGATTGGAACCAAATTCAGATTCCCTGAAGGACTAATAGCCCTAACAGCCGACATTGAATCGATGTTTCTACAAGTGCAAGTTCCCGATAGAAGTTGCTTGAGGTTCTTATGGCGTGCAAGAACTAACGAACCTGTTCAGATATACGAATATCAGCGTCATGTATTTGGAGCTAAGAGTTCTCCAACTTGCTCTCAAGCAAGTGGGACTGGAAAAGGAAAAAGAGTATCCAATTCCAGCAAAGGCAATACAAACCAATTTCTACATGGACGATTTCATCAAATCAGTAGAAACCCCGAAAGAAGCAATTGAAGTCTTCAATCAACTACAACTTCTTCTCTCACAACATGGATTTGAACTGAAGAAGTGGATAAGCAATAACGATGCAGTTACCAAAGCAATCCCAGAAGACTTGAAGTCAATCAGCAACACGAAGCAAGTCGAAGTGGTACCCAGTACGGAGGGATCCTCAGTGCTAGGACTACAATGGACCGTTACTGATGATAGCCTTCAAGTGTGTAGAGGTACCAACAAGGAAGTGGAAACCCCTATAACCCAGAGGAAGATTCTGTCACTGGGGTCATATGAGACGAATGAATGGTATTTGCCACACCATCCAGTGCTAAGCCCGAACAAGCCCGGCAAAGTAAGACGTGTTTGCAATGCTGCCTCCAAGTACAAAGAAGTATGCCTGAAAGATGAGCCACTAGCAGGACCTGATCTGCTACATGGGTTGATTGGAACCATATTCAGATTCCCTGAAGGACTAATAGCCCTAACAGCCGACATTGAATCGATGTTTCTACAAGTGCAAGTTCCCGAACAGGATAGAAGTTGCTTGAGGTTCTTATGGCGTCCAAGAACTAACGAACCTGTTCAGATATACGAATATCAGCGTCATGTATTTGGAGCTAAGAGTTCTCCAACTTGCGCAAACTATGCTCTCAAGCGAGTGGGACTGGAAAACGAAAAAGAGTATCCAATTCCAGCAAAGGCAATACAAACCAACTTCTACATGGACGATTTCATCAAATCAGTAGAAACCCCGGAAGAAGCAATTGAAGTCTCCAATCAACTACAACTTCTTCTCTCACAACATGGATTTGAACTGAAGAAGTGGATAAGCAATAACGATGCAGTTACCAGAGCAATCCCAGAAGACTTGAAGTCAATCAGCAAAACGAAGCAAGTCGAAGTGGAACCCAGTACGGAGGGATCCTCAGTGCTAGGACTACAATGGACCGTTACTGATGATAGCCTCCAAGTGTGTAGAGGTACCAACAAAGAAGTGGAAACCCCTATAACCCAGAGGAAGATTCTGTCACTGGGGTCATATGAGACGACTTCTGAAAGGCATCTGGACTAAGAATGGACAACATCGGGACAACGAAGTGGAGCCTAGTGAAGAAGGAGAACTCCTGAGATGGAAAGAGCAACTTCCAATAGTGGCTGAAAAAAGCATCGATAGAAGGTACTTCAATAAAGAGAGGGATAGAGCCGAACTTCATGTGTTTGCTGACGCATCTGAAGACACGATGTGTGCAGTGGCCTATCTACGTTCACAACCAAAAGAATACTCAGCTGACTTAGCATTTGTCTTTGGAAAATGCAGAGTGGAACCGATGAGGCATCTTTCAATACTGCGATTGGAATTGCAAGCGGCAGTCATGGCAGTGAGGTTGAAAGAACAGATAGTCAAGGAACATGAAATGCAGATAAATAGTCGCAGTTTTTGGTCAGACTCGACTACAGTATTGCAGTGGATGCACAGTTCCCATCACAAGCAACAAGTGTTTGTGGCCAATCGAGTGGCTGAGATACTAGACACAACTGATGTTTCACAGTGGAAACATGTCAGCGGTATTAACAACCCAGAGGATATTGGCACCAGAGCAATCGACATTGAAGAACTCAAGAGAAACGAATGGCTCACTGGGCCGGCCTGGTTGAAAAGACCAGAAAGCGAGTGGTCAGAGCAAGTGAACCTAATCTTTGCATCAGATGAAGAGAATATACCCTCATCAGTCTTCATGACACAGGCTGAAGAGAAGAAAGCTGTTATCCAGTGGGAACGATTCAGTAACTTCAACAGACTAGTAAATACAGTGGCATACGTACAGCGAGCATTGAACAAACACAAATAAGCAACACTCGTAGTCAGTATTGAAGAAAGAGAAAAAGCAAGAGCAACGATCTTCAAACTACTACAGCATGAACAGTTTGGTGAAGAGTTGAAATCCCCTCAAAGCTGAAAAGGAAATTCCAAAAGGCAGCAAAATCCTACAGTCCTCACCTTTCTTAGATGAAGAAGGACTTATTCGAGCCAAAGGCAGAATAGGCAAAAGTCAACTGGACTTTAATGCAAATACGGAACGCCTTAATATCAATCAAGAACAAGTGCGTTACCTGCAGAAAGGGCAGAGCACAAACGATAGCACCAGTAATGGCAGATCTACCCGAAGCACGGTTAGATGCTTCAAGAGCCTTTACAAATGTTGGAGTTGACTACTTTGGCCCTTTCATTGTGAAGATTGGGCGAAGAAATGAAAAGCGATGGTGTTGTCTCTTTACTTGCCTAACTATGAGAGCGGTGCATATAGAAGTGGTACCCAAGTTAGACACAGATAGTTGTCTCAATGCAATAATGAGATTTATTGCTCGAAGAGGCAAACCAAATACGATCATCGGCGACAGCGGGACAAATTTTGTTGGAGCTGAAGGAGAGTTTGCAGAATACGTTGCAGCATGGAACAAAGAAGGGATCGAAGAACATCTAATTCAGCGAGGAATCAGATGGAAGTTCAATCCACCCGCAGCACCCCACTTTGGAGGAGTATGGGAGCGGTTGGTGAGAAGTTGCAAGAAAGCAATGTATGCAGTATTGGGGAACAGATCATTCACCGAGGACGTCCTTGCAACAACGATGTGTATTGTTGAGCAGACGTTGAACGCAAGACCGTTGACTCCAGTCAGTTCAGATGTTAATGACTTAGAAGCATTGACCCCCAATCACTTCTTGCTTGGCAACAGGAACATTTGCCTACCCTATCTACCATGTGCAGAGGAGTTTGTGGATCATGGAAAGCTCTTTCGACAAACTCAAGCATATGCAAATCTCATATGGGTCAAATTTCGGAAAGAGTATCTGCCAACTTTGAGTAATCGACAAAAATGGCGATCTACGGCGAACGAAACCCTTAAAGAAGACGATCTCGTTTGGTTGGTCGAAGACAGCGATGAGCGTGGATGTTACAATTTAGGTCGAGTTACGGAGACCATCGATGGGTCTGACGGTGTGATTCGATCGGCGATAGTTCGAACAAACGACGGAGTGTACAAGAGACCAGTAGTGAAGCTCGCCCCAGTACTACCTGGCAAAGACGTTTTCGCGATGGAAAACAGGGCAGGCGATGTGGCGGCTGAGCTTGATAACTCAGAAATCAAATTGAATAGCGCTTCAAGGTCATTTCAAGCAGTTCAATTTAGAATAGCATGACAAGCGAAATAATTGGTACATTCTACTGAAGCTATATAGATTTGTACACTTTGTTCAACATTTATATTTAGTAACTATTATTAGTACACAATCGTCATTCATGAAGTGAAACTCAAACTCGAATTACCTCAGCCACCAGCAAAACAAAACTACGACTTAACAGTATTGCATCAGATTCTTTGCGATTGGATTGCGAATCAACCTGTTATTGATACAGAATATTCGACAAACTTCTACAAGGTTAACAAATTTCCCATGACATCAAATTTACACTGAAAAAGTGACGTTATGGCAAAGTTTTCACATTCTGTCGACATTATTATCTACAACCAATCAACAGTTGAATTTGACATGTAAATCCATGTGACTAGCAGCATAAAAGGAGCTTGAAAAACTACCAAAAATCAGTTGAAACTCGTTAATTTGGTCATATTAAACTGACATACAGTGCGTATTGAAGCACAATTTCTTGAGCGGTAAATACTTGTTATCGTGTCTTGTTTCTGTAGATCATATTAGTGATTGCACAGTATAAACTTTACTTTGACTTGTTGAAAAGAGAATTAACTTTGATATTCTCAAAACATTCTTTCTGAGGAACAAAGTTCCTAAGTAAGAGAAACTTTGTGCAAAGCACATAGTCAGTTGCTCTTACTGGCTTTAACGAAGTCTATCATAGTTTCAATATTGGTGTTATTGAAGCCAATGGAGGACTAGAAATTTGTTACCAAAGCGAATAATTGAAAACTCAGATAACAAATTTTTTGTGTTCGCGCTTTTTTGTTACTTGATTAACCAAGTTCATTTTTGTTCCAAATAGTTTTTAGGTCTATTACCAAGGACTGTTCTTCGAGATAATTTGAAATTTCGATTTATAAATTGAGTTATTAACAAAAACTCAACAAATATTCGATTGTTTCAATTTGAATTATTTGTTATTCTGAGAGAAACAAGTTTGTTATACAGCAAAGCTGAGCTATTAGTTATCAAGAGTAATTGTGCAACAAATAATGCAACGGTAATCTACAGTATAGCGGATAATACAGTTCTCAAAGGTTAACTGCAAAAACACAATATCCGGACAGATTTGAAACCGCTGAAACGAACTGGGCGGTGTAAAGTTTTCCTTGACTTTGACAGGAGAGCAGCCGTTACAAGTGTAGTCTGGGCTAACTCTATGACTTCAATATTATCTAAATAAAGAAATACTGCACATATTGAAACTTAAAATATTCTGAAGATACAATGTTTCAAAACTGAATTAAGCTTTTACTCTTGATTTGTGGTGGTTCAGCTCTGAAAAACTCTGAGACTCAATTCCGGGTAGACTGCTAGTTTTACCTGTTCAGTATTTTATCTCAAATTATTTGTAGGTTAGCTGTACCAAGAAGTGACATAAATGTAATTTTTTCTGTGGTTTCTTTCTTCAATTATTGTTTAATTTGTTTTTGAAAAAAAAATTGATTGAGCCGAAGAATTTTTAACTGGCTATATTAGAATAATGGTTGTGAAGTACCCCGCCTTTGTTTTTAGGGGCTTCTTTAAAAAAAAGCTTTTTCGCTATCTCCTTTTCCTCAGTTTCTCCCAGAATACTGTTTTTAGTTGTTACCATTTTTAATTGCTCTCAAACAATTATATTAGTCCTGAGGTCTTTTTAATAGCAATTTTTTGCTTTACCGGTTTTTAGTCTGACTCAATTGTCTTTTCGTCCTCAAAAATGGGATAAACAGGTAGCTCCAGAGGGTACTAAATTCTCCTAGAGCCTCCCAGCTCTAATAGCCCCAGGTGCGCTCAACTCACGTCCCCTCAATTAAGCTAAAGTTAGCTGGCCTCACTAAACCGTAGCTAGCTACCATCAATGCCAACCGCTCGCCAGTAGTTTGAGAGCAACTTGACGGCCATTAGTCGGTTATGTTGTTATGTTTTGTTTTTCTATCAATAGGTTGTCGACTATTGGATGAAAACGATCTTTTCCAATAGTTGTTTCATATTATCAACTGGTAATGACAATTTTTCTGATAATCTTTAAATTTCTATCAGGTTTGGCGTTTCTCGTTTTTTTACTGTAATTGTTTCAAAAAGATTAAGGTAAAAAGTTACTAAATTAATGTTTTTGAGTAGTGGGCTGGGACTTTAGTGAATATCTACTTTGAGTCCATTCCGGAGTCTGCCAGCTATGGTTTTTTTAGAGTTCTGTTCACACATTTTTTTAATCGTTTTTGAAGTTATATTGTAGCGATGAATTCGGTCACGGAACCGGAAGCGGAGCGAAAAGGAAGAGGTTTTGCGGTGTAGAATTCTAATATGAAAGTAGAATGAGAAAACCGTGTTTGTACATAATTCTCATTCTTTCTAGAGGCTTTTTTATTTGAAAGCTGCATTTCGATTTTGACATTTTTTTTTAATTTTTCCTTTTTTGATCGGATTTTTTGTTGAATGGTTTTTCCTATCCTTTCATACTCTATTTTAGTTCAAGTTTTTTGTTTAGTCAAAAGTCATAGAAAAGTTGCCCAGGACTTGTTCTGCTACGTTTCTTATGTTCGCTTCACCTTTTAACAAATTTTTTGTGTTACATGAATAACGATTATCGCGTTTGACTCCTGACCTACCTACTCCTTTTTTAACGGAATGGACTTTAAGTATTTTGACTCATTCAATTGCGCAGCGCTGTAACTACTGTCACGGTCAAATGATCAATATCATATGAAACGGGACAATATCAATCAAGCCCGGTCATTGAGTACTAGTGTATTAGGTTATCAAAGTTCATTAGAGCTGTTGCCATCTGCCATTAGTATTAAGCTTAATAACCGTCAGTTTGGAAGCTGAATTAAGTATAAGTACTGAATCTGACTCCAAGTGAATACCAAATTAGTCTTTTTTCTAGAAATCAGATAAATTGAAGATATTTCCCCTCTGTGTATGAATAGTTGGATCATTTCTGTTTCGGCCCCCCCATTGTGTTTTACGCCCCCCGGTTACAAATTATATGTTGCTATATAGCACGTTAATATGTAAGAAAATAGCACATGCGCCTGGGGGCGTAAAAAAAATAAGCTCACTACCCTGGGGGGCAAAACAGAATAGATCCGAATAGTTTTAGGACTTTAGGATTTGGTATGCTATGTGTTACAAAGTTCTTTATATTGAACGTTTGATCATTTTTTTTACGTTACTGTGTGATAATAATCGAAACACTTTTGGACTGTGGTTGGTTTCCGGATTTATGTGGTCACATTTTAATTCAGCTCCAAACTCTTCTTTATTTATATCTCAGCTGTTTCACCTACAGTTTCAGTTAGTTGAAATTCAGAATTGATTTAACAACTTAGGCATTCAAAACAAACATTTTTGGGTCTTTCCCATTATAGCCCCCCCCATGCAATTATAGCCCCCCATTATGGTATAATTACCATTATTGGGGGGGGGGGGGCTATAGGTTATCTGACCACTAAGCTGGGGGGGGGGGGGGGGCTATAATGGGAAAGACCCCATTTTTTTAATACGGGACAATGTCTTATTGATTGACTGTCCAGATAGTAATCTTATGGTAGTCTGTTTCAACCGGGGAAAGATAGTTTTGGAGCAGTAAGTTTACTTAGGGTTCTCTAGTAAGATGAAAAAGAAACAAAATCATAAATAAATTTGGCGTTACCTTCATTTATCTTTTAGCAGTAAACTTTTGCCCAGTCAAATTTGCCATGGCTAGGATATCAAGAATTAATTCAGTTTTAACCAAGATCAAAAACTATTTGATTTTACACATCAAAAAGCAAATTTTTTAAAACACTGCTAGTACATTTGTTTTGTTTCTTCTGCAATTCAGTGCCAGCAATTAATGAAACACTGAAAAGTTTGCCTGCTTACACCGTAAGGTGTAAGTTTTTCTGTTTTCCTAATTTTCTAAATTCTTGTATTTCAGGGTTCCTTGGGGAAGAAGAGGGTTCATTTTTCGTGAAAATTACTTATCTCCTAAAAAATGAGATACTTCACTTGCCATGGATGTCAACTAGGTAACTGTATATAAATTTTGTTTTTTTTTGGCTAGATTGTTTTTGGATTTGAGGTGGTTTGTTTATTTGCAAGCACTTTGCATGATTTATTTTTTCAAGCAAGATCTTGCAAGAATCATGCAAGATCTTACAAGATAACCCTTTGGCATCGACTAGGGAGGTTTTCCCGCAAAATTTTTTAAGCTATGGATTGGTCTTTTTCCTGACAAAATTAAGAAAAATGATTTTACTTCATTTATTTTTGGACCAGAATACTTCAAACGGGTTTTAAAATGAAGTATTGTTCTATAATGCTCTTTTATAACACTCAACTCTGCAAAGAGCTCAAATCTGGTCTATTTCGAAATTGCCAGACCAGCGAAGCAAATTGTAAACTCAGTTTATGTTGAAGTAACAGTCCAATAGAATGACTTATTCAGTTTCAACTTTGATGCTGTGATAACCTAAGTTAGATATGCAAAACAAATTTAAATTTCATCATTAAGTTGTAAATATCACAGTGATTGTGGCTTATATTTACTTATATTGACATATACCTGATTGAAAGTTTTTGTTCTGAAAAAGTTTTTGATCTGATCGCCCCGGACAGCTAATTTGCGAAAAACACTAGTTCATTTGCTCCGGAACATTTTGATAATTTTAAAACACTCAAGATAACCTTTCCCGAGTTGATGTTCATTTTTTTAAAAAAAGGTTAATTTTTGACCCGGCCGTTTTATATAGGACGTGATCAGTTGATTACAAACATTGTATCTGCTGCTTACGACAAGGAATCCTTTACAACGCCAAGTTTATATTTAGCGATCCCTAATATTTTTTAGAGATAAATGATTTTGCAGTTGACCTTTATAACTGTATATTTGCTATGTTTTTACCATTGCATTATGAATTCTTTCTATAACTATTTTCTTGAACATCAAAATGGATGGAAATCCTACAGATCACACAAAGCGGGATCTTATATGTACCCAATTTCAATACGATAGGGAAACAAATAGAACGCCAAGGTATATGCCCAAAATTTGTTTCCGCAAAAATGTGTTAATATAAAGTTAAGATGGGTTTTGCTTTCTGCTCTCAAGTATTCAAAAACCAGATGTTGGGACAAAAAAGCTCCAGTAACTAGTGGATGCAAGACGCAGTAACAATTATTTTACTACCTAAAAACACTTTTCTATCCAAACCACAGTTAC
The DNA here is from genome assembly GCF_964194025.1 of Convolutriloba macropyga. Lineage (NCBI taxonomy): Eukaryota > Metazoa > Xenacoelomorpha > Acoela > Convolutidae > Convolutriloba > Convolutriloba macropyga. The sequence continues at coordinate 13,723 of NC_134478.1, read as the reverse complement.
AACTTGCTGCTCACGAACTACTTAAATACAAATCAAAGTAAAAGTGAAAAAAATTAAAGTGATTCTCATGTCACTTTTTTTGCTATCTTTTTCTTGAGTTCTAGAAGTAAAGCCGGTGTATATATTAGTTGAGTGCATAGTTGAGTCTACATTAGTTGCGTCCACAACAAAGTCGATGAGTGCATGCGTATTGTGGATCTGTTTTAGTCGTCTTTTTTCCTTTTTCCAAGTGACGGTGACTATAACAGTACTGTAAATATCTATCAATATGATGTTAAGTACGACGGAAATAATGGCTATTACAACAAAATTTTAACGGAGTTGAAATAGAAAGACAAAGGATATTTCATCTACTACATAACTTAGCCTCAACATCGCCAGTCATTCAAGAAAACATGCTATCAATTCCTAGTACTGATGCGATCTTCTGAGCAGACCTCTTTTATACTTCCCCTTTTTTGATATGGTCGTTGCTGGTTGAATTGCTATGTCAGGATCCACATTGTTGTGTTAAACTCAATCTGGGCTTGTAGTACCTTGATTTTCAACTGCCGTAGATCAGCCAATAGAGATCACATTTGCGCAGAATTCTGTTAAATTCGATTTTTAAGTTTTTGCGTTATTCAAAGTCAGCAGATACGCATCTTGAAGTCTGTCCCAGATAAAAAAGTACTCAATCGGCTTCCTTTTCATCAGCGTGATTTATGTAGACTAATGCGCGTTTCTCCACTTCAGCTGAGGCAAAGAACACTTTTACTTTTTCTGGCCATCCGTTTTCTGGTTGCTTCAAGCAGGCTGGAACAGTAAGCCACTTGCAATTTCTGGATTCTTGATGACTAAAAGCTCTATTGCGAATTTCCTCTTGAGTTGTTAAAAATGCTCATATGCTTCCACTCTGAATCATCAATGTGGTGTTCAACCCAGCGTTTCTCAACAAACGCTATCTGTTTGCCGATAGAGCAAGGCATACATTGCGGTAAAATAGTTAAGTCTGATAAAAATTTACAGCTTTGTGGGTATCTTTGTCTCGTGTCATTTTTTGATCTGTTTTGACTATCTCACTGCCGTGAGAGCAGCCTGAAACTAGGTATGGATTCCACAAATATGGAGTCGGATGCATGATACAATTACAAACGACAAGTAAGCTGAGTATTCGTTTGCTTGTGGACATAGTTGAGACAATGCGCACCTCTTGTTGTCGGATGTCTCAGCTGAAAAACGAGGCTCATAGTTGTCTTTCAGTCTCCTGGAGTATCTTTCGTCGATGCTGCTTTCAGTAACAATACGACATTTTTCAATCCACTCTAGGAACTGAGCTTTTTCACCAAGCTCCACATTGTTTTCCAATGTTGTCCGTTTGGAGTCTGCATCATTTCTAGTAGTAGTCTCTGAATAATGATGGAGCAAAAAATCGAAATGAGTTAAACAAAGAGGATACAAAGATACCTGAGACAAGCTGTTACTTCGGATCACGGAGTTTCAACTTTTTTGTTGGTATCTCCACAAACATGAAGGCTATTGTCATCATCACTCCACTCTAATCCAGGTACAGATAGTCCACTTCATTTCGCTAAACTTCATTTTCTTGGTTTAGCTTGTTGACTTGAAGACTTCCAACATCAGTTTGCTCACTTTTTTGTTCTTGTTCAGCTCAAATCCACTTTGTGAGAGCAGACGTTGCAGCTGATTCAACATTTAGATTGCCTATTCTTGTATTTTTATTGATGTCATCGAAAAATTCGTCTAGAAATTGTTAAGAAATTGCGTCTAATGCGCGAAGAGTTTGGTCTTCATAGTGAATAACGATTTTTCTGAGGGCGAAGTATTTGCATGTTCTTGATTGATTGATTCGTGAAAGCGCATGTTTTGATCCAAAAACAATGTGCTGGTTTTCTTGTGTTTGCTCCATTTTAATAAACTATGATCTTCATAAAAATCATCAGCAGCTGCTGTCATGTTCAGTACCTTGGACATGGAGAAAAATTGTTTCATTATCAGCCGTCATAGTTATTGTTTCATAGCGAAATCTGAAAATTGTTCCAACCAAATCATGCAGTTAATGATGTGCGGTTAGTTTATTGCCGCTCAGCTATACGCTTTTTATTTCGATTCAGCGGTGCAAACAAGGCAGACATCGGCAGGCATGCCCAAAAAGCAGTCAAGTTTCTCATGCATATTTTGGGAAAAATCTTTACCACCTAAAAATGATTCTGAATTCCAATTACATGATTATCTTCAAAAATTCCTACTCAACGTATGTGTCTATTGTTTGTTAATAAAGCTTTTAAGTTGTCACTTTTAAGTTGTACCCATTGGTATCTTTGCGAGGAAAATTGACCCAACCTTGACCAGTAGTTGATTAAAGGATTTGCCTCTGGCTCACTCGAAAGCTTTCACACTGCTCGCCGGAAACTTTGTCCTATTCTCTATCATCTTTTGTGCCTACAGCTCCCTCTCTGTCTGGCTGTGTGTCCGCTTCGAAAGCAAAGATTTCTTGGTCACACTGTGTTTGGATATTCCAAGCCATTTTTACATCTTCTGCGAAAGCAAAACAACATTTATCTTGTCTTCCTTTGCCCGTTATGGGTTCAATGAATACCCATTCTATATCTGTCTTATAACAAAAAGTTCAACTTTTCTATTCCAATGGACTTTGTTGTTCAGCGCTATATTTACATTAAGTGATGCCAACTTCTCTCAAAAAAATTTTTGTCTGGGAGGGCACTGAAATAGTTCTAATTTTGTTTCAACTTTTTATACTTATAATTTGTATATCTAAAGGCGATAAGGTGTGCATAAATGTCTAACAAAAGTGTAGCGCAGAAAGCCCAATTTTTTAGAGGAAAATTTTTTGTCTGCAGGTCCTTCCTTTCGTGTATGCCAGCTACATTAAGTCTAACATTTGCGCTTGGGGTATCAATCTCTCTAAAACGAAGTGACAGGTGATTGATACTCGTGGTCCATTATCAAAGAAAAAAATAAGTTTTCAGTGTGTTGCAAGAGAAAGGAACAATGTAAGGAAAATCTTGTAGCTTCTTTAGTTTAATTAACTATCGTTGAGTGCCTGATCTGATTATTTTTCCATTTTAGAGTTTTTCAGTACAAAACTCGATTCTGTTATTTCAGACAGCCATTTACACCACCAGCGTTCGTTTTGCAGTCTTTGATTGAATGTCTTCTTTCCAAAATTTCACTAACATAAGCGTTGCTTTCTCGCTGCTGCATTTGGATCTGTAAATTTTGATTTTGCGAGTAATGAACATTTCCATAATCGAGAGGTTTCATCAGCTAGCAAAAAGTTATCAGCTTTCATCAGCCTCGTTTCTACCAGACTCCATCTTTCGCTGTAGCTTGATATATGAGAATTTTTTTCTCAATCTATGTTGCGTGGGTCCTGCTCTTTTGGTTCTCTTTTAAGCGGCAGAAAAATTTTAATGTCCAATTTTCTTTCGTCCTTGTAATATCTCGAAAAAGATCAGATCAGGTCCAGTCTTCTGGCAGTCAAAAAGATCGCCATATCTTTTATTAGATTAGGATTTGAAGAGTTACGTTTCGTTGCATATTACCGCTACCATATTTGAAATATGTCAAACCATTAACAACAACTGCTCACTGTTCTTGAGCAATTTTGTAAAGCGGATGCATATTGACTTTAAATGATTTACGATGTGTGTCAACTTTGGAGTCAAAAACAGTATAGTGGCTAGCCAAACGTCTGTCTTTTTAGTGACCAAGTTAGAGTGTTGAAAGAAACCGATTATTAACTCATGCCTGTTTAGTTTGCTCTAAGACGGGACAACTTTTCAAAATATCTGGTGGTCTCTGAGTATGAAATATTAATACAACGCTCAGTAGCAAAGTACACGACCTCTCCAGCCATTCAAGTTCACTGCCTTGGAAATAGCTAAGATTAATCTTGAGAAGTTGGCTGCTGCTATTATCTTTGTGGCGCTTAAAAGATTCTGATTGTGGTCTAAACTGTGGCGTTCTCACTTTATAACCCTGGCTTGCTTGACCTTGCGTCATCAAATGTTACCCATTGGAAGTTCCTATCCGACTTTTTATAACAGTGGAAGTTTTGGTGGTATGTCTTTTCAAGTATGCCTGATCGTTGAGATTGATGAGACTGCTGTTTTTTTCCCTCACTTACAATTGGTATCGACTTTGCATACTAGGAGCAGAATCAACGTGTGAGTGTAAATTCCTTAATTCAAGGACTTGTATTTGATGCTCATTCTTTGAACTGATTAAGTGCACTTCTCTTGAAAACATTTTAGCTCTTGCTCAAGCTCCTTTTGTTTCATTTCAAAATTAATTTTCTCATGCTAATTTTAGACCAAAAGCCTTCTTAAACGACAGCAAGCTTCATTGCATTCTCTGACTTCTTGTTTTATAATTCTGACTTCCCAAGTTTAGGTCCTGACCCAAATTGAGCTATGATCAGACCCAATCGAGCGCACACCCTTGTGTTCCCAGACCGAAATTACAGGGTCTGGAAAGCGGTTCGAGCGCACAATAGTCTGGACCATGGTCTGATTTCGGTCTGATCAGAGGTCAATTCGGTCTGGATGGTCTGATCATAGTCTTTATAGTTTAGACCACGGTCTGGGTTCGGTCTGATCAGAGGACAATTAGTTCTGGAAGGTCTGATCATAGTCTTTATAGTCTGGACCATGGTCTGGGTTCGGTCTGATCAGAGGTCAATTTGCTCCGAAAAGTTTGAGCATAGATAGTTTCCGTCGCACTTGGGTCTGATCATAACCGCTTCGAGCACTCTTGAGTCTGATCATAATCTGATTCGAGCGCACTTGGCTCTGATCAGAGGCGGCTTCGAGCGCACGAAGTCTGATCAGATGTCAATTTCAGCATTCTTTTCAATTTTTTCCAATAAAGAGATGGTGATGACTCTGTTGCGAGCCAAGAAAAGATATCTGTTCTGACCAGAGACTCATTTCGGGTCCCTTGCCTTGGATCAGAACACCAAAGACAAAAGAGTCCAACCACTATCAAGTGGTCGGTCCCTGTAAAATAGAAATAGCGACTGTAGATCCAGACGTTTCTTATAAATAGCTGTCTGAGTTCATCTATGGTGCTGGCTATTTTTCGCAATGGCATTTAATGCTTCTTTAAAAAAATCTGAAAGCCTTCATTTCAAAAAACACTTTTGACTTTGGTTTTACTTGACCACTTTTTCTGCTGGACAGATCAGTTTTTTCATGCAATGCATAAATTATAACGATACCTAAAATCTCCTGCTTGTTTAACTCTAGTGTCACTTGGGTCTGAAAAGTCTGATTATAGTCTGATTATGGTCTGGGCGATGGTCTTAAACTGAGTCTGAACCACGGTCTGGAGACGGTCTGACCAGAACTCCTTTGGTCTGGAAACTCTGATCAGAGACCCTCTCAGTCTGCAAAGTCTGATCAGAGATAATATTGCCCTGGAAAATCTGATCAGACCTCTATATTAAGTCAGATAAAAGATTTTGTGTTGTAGTAACTTAAATAATTGCAATTAAAGAGGGGACTGTATAAAAAAGCTCTATTTTTTTCAACAAACAAAAATTTCCAATTGTCGTTACTTAGTTTGCTTTTAAATTTGAAACAGATAAAATGAGCATTTTTCCAGATTTGGTCTAGATTGAGTCTGTTAGGCGGACAATTTGTTCCGGAAGGTCTGATCATAGTCTTTTTATAGTCTGGACGATGGTCTGAGTTTGAGTCTGACCATAAGAGCAGTATAGTCCGGACAAAGGTCTGGGTTCGGTCTGATCAGAGGACATTTTGGTCTGGAAAGTCTGATCAGAGATCATTTTGGTCTGGAAGGTCTGATCAGAGGTAACTTCGGTCTGGAAAGACTGATCAGGGGTCATTTCAGTCTGGATAGTCTGATCATAGCTCAATTTGGGTCTGGACTTAAACCTGGGTTGTCTCCGTTTCCTTAACTCTTCTCTAATGACTGTACAAAATTGTGTTTCATGGGCTTTGTAGTCCATGCAGGTGGTTCGACTTCCCTGCTTTGAAGAGCTGATTTGCTTTGTTGATCGGGCATTTTCTCTGTTCGTCAGTTTGTTGTAACTAGATGGCGTCTGGCTCGGTGGAGAATGCTTTTTGTTCTGTTTTATGACTGCCAACGGAACCAAAAGTTTACCTTTGCCAATTAGTTCCCCGAGGAGTTTTCCAATCTTTATTATCTGTTAAAATTTTGTTTAGAAGATCTTAAGACAATCTCGTTTTTCATATGCATCTCATCTTGTTTGTGTGTTTTTTCCAAAAGTTGCTTTGAACAGGTCTTTATCTGTTTATCCAGCTTGCTGCAATTCTGTCATCGAGTCTCTTTTTTGTCTTTAGAAAAAATTTGAGTCCCTACTGATAGTTCCTTGTACAGAAGCCATTAACTTTGTATTTTCCTTGTTTCCGTTTTTGTTATTTTTTCACCTGATGGTTGATTGATTTTTGTTGCTATTTCAAATTTAAAAATTCGTTTGGAAAGCAGTTAGAGTTGCAAAGCGGCGTCCACGGACCAAATAAGACACTTTCTCCCTACGAATGGCCTGCCTTATACCACTCAGATATTTTTTGAAGTTGTTTAGTAGTTGAAAACTCTTCAGTTAAAATGCTCTTCAGTTAAAATGCCATTTTTCTTACCGTTGCATTCCAAATTCATTTCATATCTCTATAAGCTTAGTTTCGTCTATTTCTGATTGGACGGGATTTGAGAAGGAGTAAACAAATGGTAGCTCTTGTGTATAGTTAAAGCGACAGGGAAACAAATCGAAAGCACAGATACATGCCCAAGAATTCTTTATTCAAAATTGTTTAATTTTTGAATTAAGTTGGATTAAGTTTCATTTTTGAATTAAGCTGTGTGCTTACGAGTTGAGATACCAGAACGTGGTACAGTAACAATTTGAATGCAGCTCAATCAATTTATAGATACAAGAGGGAGTAGTAGACCGTTTGCTGCTCAGTATAATTAAAATACCAGGACAACGTAACAAATTTTGTACCGCTCAACTCATTTTTTTTTTCAGTTCTAGTTTATTTGATTTAGTTACGCTGAGTTATGGAAAGGAAAGCTGTTGTCGTTCACCAGTGCAAACAGAATCTAAGTCTCTTCATTTGTCAATGAGTTTTAGATGAATTCACATCTGTTGATATGTTGATAGATTGCTTTTGTTGTACGATCTCCTTTTTGACATTTATGGCACCTTTCACTTTTTTATTCTTAGTTTCTCTGAAAAAGTCTTGTTCTTGTTGAAATATTTAATGAAACTAGAAAAACTTTTAATTAAAGTTGCCTGACCAGTTGTATGAAAAAATTGTCCGCAAATTTTCCGCGCTATTGTCCAGGGAATATGAGTTTTTCGCAGTTAACGATAGCACGACTAATTGAAGCTGCCTAATATTCGTTGTTAGAATAAAGATGCCTGATCAAAAATATTTCACGCCGAAGAGAATAAACAGAGCACAGCAGTCCTGAATTTTCCAATTCAGTTAGAAAAATATTGTCATTTTTCACAAAAACTTGTGCAAACTTTACCGCTGTCCAAATTACCCTTTTGTAATGTGAACATAATAAAAAATCTTCGTTAAAAACGAAGAGAAACAGAGTTAGAAGAATAACTAGAAATTTTGATGGAAACAAAGTTTTACTATAGTGGTGAAGCTAAGTGTTTCTTTATCAATGAAACACGCAACTAATAACCAAAACCTTTTTAAAAGCTATTCGTGCGAGTTATTAAAACCGTTAAATATCAACAGAAACGATCAAATATAATGAATAAGGGCTTCCTACAGAGTTGGTTAAAATTGTCATAGGTAAGATAGGACAAAACAACAAGAACAAATACAAAACTGGCTCATAGGAAAAATCACTATTTTTTTTTGAAAATTAATAGTGTAAAAGTGTTATTCACGTTGAATCTGAGTTGAAATATTTGATTTTGCTCAAATATGCAGCATTAGATTTTCAGTGAAATGTGTAAGAAATTTCATCTTCAATAATGTGCAAAACCAAAAATTCACTTACTCTACTTGAAACAAGTAGCATCTCAGGCTTAAAGCTGATCTAGATACCATTCGAGAGTTTAGACTAAACAGTGGAACACATGCATGTACTTCTTAAAATGCTTGCACATAAAATCAGCAGACAAATTGAAGTTAATCTGCAGCCCATGAAAAAGGGACATTTGGATATTTGGATACTTTTCGTATGTGCCCCTGAGCTTAGTGAGTGCTTATTTTAACCTAATGGTTTACTATGTAGTGACACGTGCTGTGTAACTGGGGGTGCATAATGTGCGGGGGGCACAAGCGGAAAAGAACCAAAAACTCAAAACCAAAAACCAAAAGTTTTTTTTGGCTACTTTTACTAATCCAGAATAATATCTAAAATCACTACTCCAAATTGACCTCCAAAATGTCGAAAAAAGTGTAAACAGATCTAAAATAGACAGCTGTCCAATAAAATTCAAATTCTCTAAATGACTAACTTCATTAATGGAGAAATGAATGTTACATTAGTTATTTAATTAATATTTTATTTTATTTTAACTTAATACACTTATTTTGGAAACAACAAATAACGAACCATCTATGGGTTTTGGAGCAACTTTCTTTTTCAGTGAGTTAATTGATATGTTTTCGTGACTTGAAACTATTCTGAATCGACAATGATTAACAACGTTCAGTCGCGGAATATATTTTTGAACACGTTCATCATACTGAAACGATTATTAATTAATTAACCCAATCCGTATATTGAATGCAAATTTTTTTTAGACATTTAGCAAATTTTTGTAAAAGAATTTTGCTCATAACCGCTCATCCCTTGACCCCGAGGTTCTCTATCTTTGGTTATTAATTGCAATAAAAAATGTATTTAAAAATTAGTTTATCATTAAACACCATCCTGGAAATTACGCTAAAGCTTTCTTGAGTAATTCTACGAAACATTATTTCCTTTCAGTCATTTCTGTAATTGGCTGTGTTTGTTCCAAGTTGCTGTGTTTTATGCCGTAAACAAAGTAAACAACGACTCCAATAAGTCCCCAAATGATGCTAAATAACCAGGTAAGCCAATCAAGCTGCGAAATGATGACCAAATTTAGAACAAGAGAAGCTGCGGGTATAAGGGGAACTAACGGTACCTGGAAGGAATCGTTGTTTTTGTTTACTTTTTCGGCAGTCAACCAAAACAGAAACAAAAAACAACAGGCAAATAATAAAATTAAAACAAAAACAATAAGAAATGGAAAATTTTCCGTATTTGAAAAGGCCTTCAAAAACCCCGCAGAAATGATTGAAAGCAAAACAAAACTTGTAAACAAAAAAAATTGTTTGTTTTTCCAACCAGGATTGTGTTTTGGAAGCAATTTCTGGCTTTCCATAGACATAATCGTGGCGTCTTCCGTTAATTTTTCCGAGGTTTGAGTTAATTTTTGGTTAGAATAACGCATAACAACTACTGAAATTGCAAGTAACGAATCACACATTAAATACGCGAATGCCAACAATTCTGCAATCTGACCAAGCGATAAGAAAGTTGACGTCAAGGTGGCGAATATAGCCCCCAAAATAGTTGAAAACAAGGGAATTTGTGTACTTTTGTTGACGTTTCGCAACCATGGGACCAGAAGGCCGTCAGATGCCATTGCGTAACACGATCGGGCAAAACGCAAAACTGAGCACAAAAGTAGCCCGAGAAAAGCGCAAATATTTCCGGCGGTTGTTAAGTACACCGCCCATTCCCAATTGTAAAAACGGAAAATTGACACTAAAGCGGCATTGCCTGAAATAGCTGTGTATGGAACCATTAGAGTCAAAAAAGCGGTTAATGTGCTGTACGTTATGGCAACAAAAATTGTAGTAATCATAAGAGCAAATGGGACTGATTTTGAAGGATTGACAGATTCTTCTGACATGATTGTAATCGTGTCGTATCCCGAAAACGCGGAATAAGCTTTTGCTGCTCCTTTGAAAATTGAGGAAAAACCGAATGGGAGAAAGTTGTTCCAGTTTGAAATGTCAGCTAAGAAGAAGCCGCAGAAAATGACGAAGAAAATAGTAGCTAGATTTATTACGGAGAGTATTATGACGACCCACACGGACTGTCTGACACCTAAAAAGATAAAAGACTGAAAACGAATGACATTCTGGATCCTTTCTATTGGTCCCTCCCCTCCCCCCCCCCAACCTCTAGTTCAAGGTGAAAAGATCAATTTGGTAAGTTTTGATCACATAACAGCCCATTTCTTCTACCCAAACTACTACCCCTCACAACCGCAAAATTCACCCACATACCCTCACCTAAATCAATCCCATCTTTTACTCTCTTCCTCAACCCACTTTATCTACTCCGAAAAATACGACCTGACGATTGTCGGCATTTTAAACAATGAAGATTTATTTCTTTTCTTATAGTCGATTTTTTGGCTAAAGGTAAAGTTAGTTTCGAAATTCTGTTACAGGACTCGTAGAGTTATTTCCGGCAAATTTAATTGAAAAGTTTTTGCTGGGCCATTTGCATCATGAGTTATTTTCAAAGTTTATAGTTAAATAATGTTAACATATGGCTTTAAATTCAGTCAGAAATCACTGCAAAATCACTTGAACAATATTAACATCAAATTGCAAGCAAGAGCTACGGATGGAAGTCTTATGACTAAATTAAGCCACTATTGACATTATTAAAAAATCAACAGGGAGAAAGAAAATCGGTGCCTTGTTTGAAAAAATATACAAAAGTGGTGTGGGGGAGGTGGGTGGGGTTGGTGCGGGTTTAAGCCTAGCTGAGTTTCTGATAGATTTATATGGTTTTGGAAAATATATATGTGACTAATCATCAAGTAATTTTATCCTGGGCTGAACACCTGCCCCCGGGGGCCAGTAACAAAATGGCTGAAGAGTGCACAATTACTCAAGAAAATTTACTGAAAATTTTTGAAATTTTCTGAGTAATCTGCAGTTTCTCAAACATTACGTTTTTCTAATACTCTTCCGATAAAACATAGGAACTAATTGACGAGGTTTGAGAAGACTAATCTCTTGAATAGAAAACCAAATTCAGTTCGATTTGAGAGGAAAACTTATGTACAAACAAACTTTGTTATATGATATCTAATCTACCCAACCATTCTTGATCTGCTTGTGAAATCAGCTGGAAGTTCAGGCTTTGCTTTTTAAATTGCTCTCAAACGAAGTTTGTAGCAATTATATTAGTCCTGTCGGTCTGTTTTATATGCGATTTTTCGCTTGACCGATTTTTCGTCTGAGGCTTTTGACTTTTCGTCCTCAAAAACGGGATAAACAGGTAGCGCCCAGGGCATTAAGTGCTCTTGGAGCCTTTCAGCTCTGTTTTAGCTCAAACTGTTTTGGACACTTATAATTATGGTGTGAAGAGCGGTTCTTAGAGGTTGAAGACTCCCCCCCCCAACTGTTGACCCACCCCACTATTGCCCCCTACCGCGCTGTTGTCCCCCAACCGACTGTTGCCACCCCTGTGCAGCCGTCCCCCATGGCTAGCTACTGACGAACAATCGCTGATAAAAACACGCAAATTTATACAAATTTTCACAATCTTTTTTCAAGCTTTCTGAAAATGTTTGTCATTTTTGTAAAATTTTTGCCAAACTTTTGAGTTTTATCAGCCTTAGATGTCAAGGAACCCACAGTTTGGTTTGATAATAGGTTACTGCACAGTCTCTATTGGTAATAGAATGGTTTCAACATTTCAACTTTGCAAATTTTTGCATTTTTTTGAAAAAAACTTGCAAATTTATTCAAGGTTTTGAAAATTTTTGTCGGTATGTAGTTTTATCCAGCCTCAAGAGCCAAGGAGCCTCCTCTAGGGTTTTATTATAGGATACTGTTTAGTTTCTAGACGTACTGGAATTTTTTGAAAGACTTTAACATCACGAATTTTAGCAATCTTTTTTCAAAAAAATAGCACTTTTTAATCTTTTTTAATATTTATTGTCATTATTCAAGTTTTTTTCAGCCTCAGGGTTCACAAAACCTGCTTAAAGGTTTGATTATTTATGGCTGCATTTTTTAAAGTGGAAATGTTTTTCAACTTTTTAATATTACAAATTTTATCAATTTGATTTTATAAAACTTTTCAAATTTTTCAAGTTTTTTGACAAATTTTGTCTTTTTATAGGTTTATCCAGCCTCAATAGCCAAGGAACCTCCTCTAGAGCTTGATAACAAGTTATTATATAGTTTCTAGATACAAGGGAGTGTTTATAAAGATTTTAGCATTTAACGAGTTTCAGCAATTTTTTGAAAAATTTTTGGCAACCTTCCATTTTTCTAAAACTGTTTGTCATTGTTTTAGGTTTTTCCAGCCTCAAGAATCAAAAAACCTCTTTCAAGGTTTTATACTAACCTGCTGCTTAGTTTCTAGAGTTAATGGAATGGTTACCATTTTTTAAATGACTCGAATTTTAGAAATTTTTTGATAAATTTAATTTGAAATTTTTTTGAAAAACTATTATCATGTTCCAAGTGTATGGATCGTTATGAGCCAGTGAAACTGTTTAAGGCGTGAAATAGGCGTACTGGATAATCTTTTGAGACAATCGATTGGTGTTCTGAAATATTGATATCACGAAGTTTGGCAAGATTTTGATAAAATTTGCAATTGTTTTTAAAATTTTGAATATTTTTGTCCTTTTCTGAGTTTAACAATCATTCCTGGCCAATGAAGCTTTTTAAGTCTTGCAGATGGGTTACATAAAAACTATCCAGAGACAAAAAATGTTTTTGAACATTTTCTTTACTGCGAAATGTGGAAACTTTTCTTTTGAATTTTGCACTTTCCGTTTTTTTTCTATATGATTTAGTTACTGACTTGATTAGAAAACTTGAAGTTGTAGAATCGAATCTCATCATGGAAAAAATTTCTAGCGCTCTCTCTCTCTCTCTCTCTCTCTCGCTCTCTGTGTTGGCTGGCGTTTCTTTCCCTCTCTTTCTTGCTCACGTTTAATCTCGCACTCTCTCTCTCTCTCTCTCTCTCTCTCTCCTTAACTTTTTTGTTGATGCCGCACTTCAGCGGCTGTTATGTGGCGTGATGTCATCGTCTATTTCCCTAATCTCAGGCCCCTTCAATCAAACTTAAGCTAGCCTCACTAGACAGTTAGCTAGGTACTGACGAAGCCAACCGCTCGCCGGTCGTTTGAGAGCAATTCGCCCGACGTTAGTCGGTTATGTTTTAAATTTTTGCCTTTACCTTTTCGTCAAAATTAAAACTACTGAAGAAAACATTTGAACTAGAAAAACTCACCCAAGCAGGCCGCTATAACTACACAGCCCACCAATAGTCCGCAATATATTTGCCAATCATGTTCCACAAACACACTAGGAGAAACTTTATCAATTGCCCCGTCAGCGACCTGGTTAATATATCCTATTATTCCACGAGTTGCCACACCTGCGTCGAATACATTTGTCAATATATAAGTCCAACCAACAACAAATGCTGAAAGCTCACCGATGGAAATATAAACAAACAAATAGGCCGAACCCGCTTTCGGAACTTGACAACCGAACTCAGCCAAGCACATCGCGGTTAAAAAATGGGCAAAAGCGGCCAAAATAAACGATAAAAATAAAGCGGGTCCTGTAATTTCGTTTGCTATTGTACCTGCCACGACATAAATTCCCCCGCCAACTGTGTTACTAATGCCCAACATTATGAGGTCAAACGTGCTCAAACATCT
>NC_134477.1:62718064-62789662 GCF_964194025.1 Convolutriloba macropyga | reverse complement strand
AAGTGGTGGCACTTGCGGCGTTTGTTTCATTCAGCGTGACACTGCGCAACAGTGATGTTTTCTTGTCACCGACTACTTCGTCTTGTATCAAGTCACAGTACACAAAAAGAGTATGACAGCCACCCATTATGTCTACAGGATAAGTTGGCCATTTCGAAGACGCAGATGACGACAAAGACGAACTCGACAACGACTCGTCAACAGAATCCGACGACGACGACTCCATTGATGAACCACCACCACCACCACCACCACCACCACCGTCTTCTTTTGCTTCAGCCCATCTGAGACACTTCGTTCCTAATATGTTTTGCATATCTGATGAAATTAACCGTATTGAGGCAACAGAGGGGCGCTCATCATCAGAAGGGCGCTCGTCGTCATCGGCATAATAATCATCAGCATTAGTTGTTGAATCATCTATTTTAGTTTCGTGCTGTTTTGAATCTTGGTCGCTTTCTCGTCGCGGTGCCAGCTTTAGAGATTGATCATGCGTTCTAACAGTCCACGAAAAGGGCCAAGAGTTTTTATTTTTTGTTTTGAACGCTTTCTCACAAACTTTATTGAGCAAATCATCAATCGTTGAATAGTAACCCGGATTTAAAAAGTATCGGCTAATTTTGGGTGATTTTTTGATGCTTGATGCTGTTGTTCTCCAGTTGAACGGTAACCGTTTATCTCTAGAAATTACTGAGAGAATAGCTGCTTTCCTAGGTTCAATCAGATTTTTCTTTCTTGAGGCAGAAAAGTTTTGCAGCACATTTCTATATTCGGTCGCTTCTTCTTTAATTTCGGTATCTGTATTGCCCTCTCCCTCTTCTTCTCCGAAACTTTCATACTCTAGGCTGTTTTCTTCACTACTGCTGCGGCTTCTTCCACTACTGATCGAATCATCCTCATCTAGATCTAAACTGTTTGTTGTCTCGAGAACACCTTCGGTTACGTTTAGTATGGTGCCTGGCCATGATATTTCAAGCAGAGCCACCTCCCATGAACCTCCTGACCTATTGAGTTCTACAACGCTCGGCTGTAAATTTGTGAAGCTCGCCAAGGTGTTGTTGCTGAATGTTGCCATGGATGCATTTGATACTAGTGTTAAGGTAAAGGAAGAAGTGACCGTTTTTCCACTAGTGCTCATATTTCTAGATATTTTACTAACTCTGATTCGTAGAAACGACCTTTGATTTCCTCCTCGTTTTCTCCGAAAACAACCGATAGGTAGTAGGGTTTTTTGTTAGAATGGCAACAATTTTAAACAATTCGTGGCTGAATTGAACTTTGTAGCCCTTGTGAAATGTCTCAATCTTTCTTCGGATGCGTACAGTGTCTCCTATTTGAAACTTGGGCCGCTTCTGAATATTGGAGTCCAGAGTGAGTGAAACGAGATAGCTGACGTGATCTTCAGTTACACTACTAGGGCACAGTCCGGTTACTCGATTGGTGCGGTTGTTTATAATTTTCACAAAATTTTGTAATTTGTCAATATAGGTGTCTGTATGATGCTCGTTCATGTAGCGATATATTAGTGCTTTTAATGAGCGTATATTGCGCTCCGCGAACGCACTCTTTTTCTCGTTGTGTGTTTGGTACAAAACGATTTGTTTCTTTTTGCAGAAAGTTGCAAATTCTCCCAAGAACTCAGTACCGTCGTCTGTCCAAACACGCTCGGGTACAACTTTCGTTATCATCCGCAAAAAAGCTTGTTTTGTTGTGATCGCATTCTTATTTCGCATAGCCTCAACTCTCAAATAACGACTCAATGTATCAACTGCTACTAACAGGTATCGAATGCCTCCGTTTCTGCTCGCAATTGATTGCATATCGGCTAGATCAAGTGACCAGATTTTATTCAAACGGTAAGTAAGGACTTTTAGACGTTTGAAATTGCGACGCGCCTGCCTGAATTTAGTATAGGTTGCGCTTGTTGAGAGGTACTGCTTCACAGTTTTCAGCGGAAGACCTGTATGCTGCGCAAGAGTTTGAGAGTTCCCGAAAGCGCTACTTTTAGTTGTGTCAGAGTAAAATTTGTAAGCTTTTTGGAAGTTGGGATTGTTTGTAAGAGCGTCCGAGACCACACGTTCTTGTGAACATTTGAGACAAACAAAACTCGATGCATTGTACTGAGTAGCATTTGAAAGACCGCTGCAGGTAAAATGTACCCAACCACAAATTGTACACCAAAAAAGGGGTCTTTTCTTTGTACTTTTTCCCAAGTGTTTTTTACACGATCCGCATAGAAGTCTTTTTCTGGGTCCCGGATTCAATTCCACGCATCCGATTTGCAAGAGACTACGCAGGAAGAGATGAAGAAAGATATTGAATGACAAAAAAACGAACAGCTCAACTGTCGAACATTGATATCCATTGGGTTTCAACCGATGAAGATGCGGTACCTGTTGAAGCAGCGAGTACATGAGAAGCAGATTTCTTGGCAAACTTGTTTGCAATCAGATGGGGACTTAGGCTGGTCTCTCGAACAATTGCTAAATCTTCGTTGGAGAGTTTTTTGTTTGGATTCTGTAGAATTGTCAAGAAATCAATCAAGCTGCTCGAAGAACGAAGACAAGCGTTTGCTCCTCCTGCAGTATCACTGTTTAATACAATAGCGCCTGATGACGTGTCAAGAACAACTTTTGAGGATCTACTAAGTTGTTTGATAATTCTTTTTGAGCGCTCAATTTTACTGCTGCTGAGCCCGGTTGCTGCCAAATTGTCAAACACTCTTTCTGCTAACTGGTCTGAAATGAATTTATTTTGTTCCTCTGACGTTTGATCGTTTTCAGGCGGAGGGGAAGGCGCAGTTGGCGTATCTCCGTCGAACAAAGCAGAGGATACACTTAGTTGTGCAGCTACTTGGGAATTTGGTTTGTTTCCAACTAAAATTGCTTCCCTTATGTCTTTTTTAGCTGACGTTTTTTCAGAAAGAGATGAATTTACAATAAGATCGTTGTATGAGTCAAGCGACAGCAAAATGAACTTTTTGGAGGCAACTTGTTTATTCATTCGGAATTTCGGAAATGAACTAGAACAATGGGTGCCAAAAACTTTATGAGCGATATTCCGCGATTAGTTGATAGTACTCGTTTCTTCTCATCTAGTTTAGTTTTCCTGTTACATAACACGGACATTAAATATCGAAAACTTTTTAGTTTTCTTTTTGTTTGACTTGATCCGGGAAGCGCAACTGTGCCTGATACTACGTTGAAAACACAGTCTATAAGGAACTTGATGAATTTTATATCTGCGTGAACAATGAATAATCTTTGCAGTACGGGTTTAAGGGTTATAAGCAGTTTCAAAGTATTCAGATTCTGTGAATGTACCATCGAGTGAGACAAAATCAGGTGTTTTTAAGTTCAAATAAAAAACTGTCGGAGTTTGACGACACAGACCAGAACAGAAGCGTAGATTCTCGTGGCACTGTGGATCCAGATCAATCAAGAGATGCCCAAAATTTTCAGAAGTTGCAGAACGGTAGGCGGACAATAAATCAGATCGGCAACCCAATTGCCTGCCTAAACAATCAATTTGGTTGATGTCGCGTGGACTTTTCAGCAGGAGAATGTGTGTAAGATTTAAATCAATTGTTTTTGAATTAGGGCATTTCTGATAAAGATTGTGCTTTAGAAAAATTACGTGTTGGTTTTTGTGGCGACCGGATACTATGAGGTTTAAAAATTCCTCTGATCAAGATATTTCGTCAAAAACATCGTCAAAGATTATTAGATGCCTCTTCCTGATTGGTAGAGATTTCAGTTTGCTCCAGCTGACTCCGTTGATGAAACTTATTCTGTCATTGCCCAAGCTATTTAAAATCGAGTCGTATGTGGGCTGCCAATGTTGATAAAAGTAAATCATGTTGTCAAAGTTTGGTCGAAACACTTGCTGATTGTTTTTCAGCAACTCAGAGACGAGTCTGGTTTTTCCGCAGCCACTAGGTCCAACAACGGTCATCACAAAATGCGGCTGAGTTACTATGACTTTGTTCATGGCGATGGAATAATACAACCGATGCAAAACGCTAAAACTGGCCAAATTTGAGCTGATGAGTGCTTATCAAACTTGTTAACCACTAAACAAACAACACAAGCAACAATAGAAGTAGAAAGAAGCATAAAATAAAGAAGTGTAAAGAAGAGAGAGCGCTCGAGAGAACAGCAAAGTTTCCAGGGTGGTCTCTCCTTATTTTCACTGTCAAAAATGATTTGATTTGAAAAGTCCACGCTACAATCCACCTGATCTTGATTCATGACAGCTCAGTTTGAAGTAACTCTGGGAGGTGGCTTTGGTGGATACACTTGTGAGCTCGCTTGTGAGATTGTCAAGAAGTATTGCAGTAGCTGAATAGCTTCGGAGAGGATCTCAAGTTCCTGTAACGTCAAGTCCAATTCGTTTTTTATCAAAATCGTTTTGCCTCCAACTTTTTTAAAGCTCTGCTTCCACAACTTTATCTCAGTATCTTCTCCCTTGTTCTGTATTTGAAGTCCCGATATTTTTGATAGATGAAGATATAACAGGTTAGGGTCAAAAAGTGTCATAGTATTTAAAAAGGCAACTGATCAAAGAGTTCAGACGACTGAAATTTCACTATTAACCAGAACAGTAAACCACTCAAATGACCAAAGAGAAAATGGTTGGGGAGATTTGGTAAAACGTAAACGTAGCCTGGACCAATGTTGTAGCTACTTTTCATAAAACCGTAAGCATTATGGAAAATTGCATGAACACGCAAAAGTTTTGAATTCTTGCAATAGTTGTGAAGAATACTATTACCTGGACCAATCAGACCACCATATGGTGCACTTTCATTTATCTCAGTTAAATTACAGGTGGGGTCAATAAGCAGACAAACAGCTAAAAACGCATTTTTCGTTTCTGAGTTTTTATTGAAGAGCCTGCTTGAAACTTTGAGGTTCTCTAACACTTGATTTATGTTTTCCCGCAACAACATGAAGCAACTGATTTTAAGCCGAAATTACAATACAATGACAAATCAATGAATAAATAATAAAAGGAAGTTGTCTAATCTAATCAGTTGATAATGTTTGTTTAGTGAAAATCGTCTCTTCGTCTGTTACGTCATCCACTGTACTCGATAAATTGCAGCTGTCAAACGAGTCCTCATAACATTCCCAACAAGTGCATTGAGCGTTTCTTAGGCCACATCTCACCTCAAGAAAAGCTGAATGATCAGTTTGGTGGATTGAACCAAATCCAGAGGCCAAAATATCAATGTATGCCTCCAGGGTGGACTTAAAAGGGGAATCACTGGCTTGCAAGCTTTCAATTTTGCCAAGAAGTCGTCGCTGATCTTCAGTGAGCGTTGAAAGTTCTAGTCGCCTAATAGGACAAACTTTCTCAATCTCCCAGACGCAATCCATTCGCTCAATAGACTTAGCTTCGAGGCCAAGTTCATCTGACCGAATAAAGTTTTCAAAAACATCCCCACGTCTTGTTACATCAACAGCTCCCAGTTGAAGCATCTGAGCCATGAAGGTCCCCAATGGTGAATGTGGTATGAACATACGTGCCCGAACTTCTTGTAGTACTTTGCTTTCGTGTTTGATGAAAGATTTTATTGTTTTCTCCATTTGCTTCGGGTTTTCACTTACAACCATCACATGTTGGTGTTCAGAACTTAAGTCTTCACACCAACGAAAGCAGCTCTTATTGATCGTCGAAGAAATGTCATGAGTTGCAACTGCAAAACTGAGATCCGTGTAAGCGTCAATCCAATAGGCAAGGCCGTGCGGCTGGCTTGGAACACAGAACAAGGGATCGTCAACCGAGTCATCGTGTTCTTTTTTTCGACAAAGTACTGCTTGGTTCAGGACTAAGTTTTGCAGGGACGAGAAATTTTGCTGAATAAACAATGAAACGGTAATGAAACGAAGCGAAGTTTTGAGTGCTCATGGTCAACTGATTTTCAAAAAGTAAGATTGTAAATGAGAAAACTAATTGCTGCCAGAAATAGTTTATTTTGGAGATAAGATTTCGGAATTTTCCACAAAAGGTAAATTGGCACATTGAGTTTTGAACACGTACAAATGACGAGGGACATGAAATAACTCGATGCGCCAAGTTACCTTGTAAATGCATCAAATAACATTAATTTTATTTTGTTTTAAGTACTTGCGATTTTATAGTAAATTAAGGTAAATTTCAATTCAAAATTGAACTCAAAGAGCATGTTTAAATCGTTTGTAGACGTTTATAGTGGCTTTGTGTGGCACAGCAATGCCTTAGGCTTGATTTGGAGCCATTCTGAGCGGAGAAGACAAAATTTCAAAATGAGTCGAAAAGTGGGCGACAGACCCCCCCCCCCATTTCTTACTACTAACCTAATCAGTTCATGCGCTTCACCCAACGCCAGGAGATTACTAACTGCAAATTTCTGTTTTGTTGACATTTTAACTTATTGATGTTAACATTTTTGCCGTTCAGTCTGACTGATATTCTACTTCAATCCAAGGATTATGCCTTTGTATTGAAATGCGAAAGAAAATCTATTTTAGCTCGCATTTTTTCCAAAAAAATATATCTTTTTTGGATTTTAACTTTCAAACGTTTGATTAACGACTTGTAATTGTGCATGGGCATTACTATTCCCAACTTGAAGTCCACAATTGGACATCTATTTCATTATTCCAACATTTTATTATTGACAGAATCTACAAGATGAAAAGGATTTTAAATTGAGCAGAAGCTGTTTCATAGTCCCATGGTCATACTTGGGCCAGTCACTCCTGACGTTAGCAAAGCTAGGTCAGTAGAAGAGAAAAAACCGCATTACATAGAAAAGTTTTTAAAAAAATGGGACAGTCAAATCTATATTACGGTAATTTGATAAGGTAATTCTAACTACCCTTTTCATAGGTCTTTAATTAATTGTTATACATTAAAACAGAACGTACACTCGTTGTATATACAGCATACTGCGAATGCATATTAATCCATAACTTTGGTATCATTAAGTGATATAAAATTAGAATGAAAAGCCAATACTTTTTGTTGGCTCGTATTATACCTGATGACACTAGACTGCCTTGCCTATTTCAATTATGACATGTATCATCTTTCTCACCTAGAGGTTCACCCTCCTGGCTTCTTCTTGTGTTCAAAAGGCCACCCCCCGCAGATAGAGAGGAGGCAGGACAGACAGCATTGGCCGACATTGCCTTCACTTCTCTGTACACCTGAATCACAACTTCAAAATAAAGCAAAACATGACAAGGAAACTTGGAAGCTCTTTAATTGTTCATCAATGTGTACACAATTGGAATAACACTCCACAAAGCCATTCACACAGGGTTGGGAGGGCTGCATGAGAGGAGGTCCAAATCCCCAGGTGGAAGTGGGAGTCTGGTTGTGGGGGGGGGGGTGAGGAGGGGGGCTTGAAATGGTCTCATCAAAACAGTTTCGGTGAATCGCATTCTTAGAGACTAGTAAGGTGTCAAACTCGAAGAGAATTTAATGCCATCTAGGCGCTACCAGTTTATCCCTTTTGAGGACGTACGTTTTTAATAACCGGTTAACAAATAGTTAATCTCGCAACATGAATACATTCCACTTAAGAAATTGCGAGCCCTCAAAAACTGTTTTTATTCTTAGGCACCACACAAAACATGCATATTGGATTTATATGCAATTTTCCACAAAAGGTAAATTGGCACATTGAGTTTTGAACACGTACAAATGACGAGGGACATGAAATAACTCGATGCGCCAAGTTACCTTGTAAATGCATCAAATAACATTAATTTTATTTTGTTTTAAGTACTTGCGATTTTATAGTAAATTAAGGTAAATTTCAATTCAAAATTGAACTCAAAGAGCATGTTTAAATCGTTTGTAGACGTTTATAGTGGCTTTGTGTGGCACAGCAATGCCTTAGGCTTGATTTGGAGCCATTCTGAGCGGAGAAGACAAAATTTCAAAATGAGTCGAAAAGTGGGCGACAGACCCCCCCATTTCTTACTACTAACCTAATCAGTTCATGCGCTTCACCCAACGCCAGGAGATTACTAACTGCAAATTTCTGTTTTGTTGACATTTTAACTTATTGATGTTAACATTTTTGCCGTTCAGTCTGACTGATATTCTACTTCAATCCAAGGATTATGCCTTTGTATTGAAATGCGAAAGAAAATCTATTTTAGCTCGCATTTTTTCCAAAAAAATATATCTTTTTTGGATTTTAACTTTCAAACGTTTGATTAACGACTTGTAATTGTGCATGGGCATTACTATTCCCAACTTGAAGTCCACAATTGGACATCTATTTCATTATTCCAACATTTTATTATTGACAGAATCTACAAGATGAAAAGGATTTTAAATTGAGCAGAAGCTGTTTCATAGTCCCATGGTCATACTTGGGCCAGTCACTCCTGACGTTAGCAAAGCTAGGTCAGTAGAAGAGAAAAAACCGCATTACATAGAAAAGTTTTTAAAAAAATGGGACAGTCAAATCTATATTACGGTAATTTGATAAGGTAATTCTAACTACCCTTTTCATAGGTCTTTAATTAATTGTTATACATTAAAACAGAACGTACACTCGTTGTATATACAGCATACTGCGAATGCATATTAATCCATAACTTTGGTATCATTAAGTGATATAAAATTAGAATGAAAAGCCAATACTTTTTGTTGGCTCGTATTATACCTGATGACACCAGACTGCCTTGCCTATTTCAATTATGACATGTATCATCTTTCTCACCTAGAGGTTCACCCTCCTGGCTTCTTCTTGTGTTCAAAAGGCCACCCCCCGCAGATAGAGAGGAGGCAGGACAGACAGCATTGGCCGACATTGCCTTCACTTCTCTGTACACCTGAATCACAACTTCAAAATAAAGCAAAACATGACAAGGAAACTTGGAAGCTCTTTAATTGTTCATCAATGTGTACACAATTGGAATAACACTCCACAAAGCCATTGACACAGGGTTGGGAGGGCTGCATGAGAGGAGGTCCAAATCCCCAGGTGGAAGTGGGAGTCTGGTTGTGGGGGGGGGGGGGGTGAGGAGGGGGGCTTGAAATGGTCTCATCAAAACAGTTTCGGTGAATCGCATTCTTAGAGACTAGTAAGGTGTCAAACTCGAAGAGAATTTAATGCCATCTAGGCGCTACCAGTTTATCCCTTTTGAGGACGTACGTTTTTAATAACCGGTTAACAAATAGTTAATCTCGCAACATGAATACATTCCACTTAAGAAATTGCGAGCCCTCAAAAACTGTTTTTATTCTTAGGCACCACACAAAACATGCATATTGGATTTATATGCAATTTTGCCAGTCTGCAAATCATTGTTAGAGCACTGCTGAGTATTTATTTCTGCTACAACTATTTCAATATTTTGACAATCAACCTAATTTACGTACTTCAAAATAAATTTAAAAATTTGCAAAATTTCAGCGCTTTTCTGTTAAACGAGTGCGGTATAACTTCAATATCTTTCTAACAAGCGGAAAAGAATTGTTCAAATAAAACTGAACAAAGTTCTTGGTATACAGACTGTAGCTATTAGTCATGATACTTAATATGACATCAGGTATCACTAGAAGCTATGTTGATGCTGAGATTGTGAATTGAAATGCGATATTTTAGAATCTCAATAGTTCTGAGGTGGATCCCACAAATAAACAGGAAAACAAAAGATTGCTTCAAGCGAAAAAAACGATACGTCCATTTCTTGAGAATTCAGATGTACTACTCGCGAAGCTTTTAATCAAAACTGCAGAAGACAGAAAATATTCTGTGAAGTCTCCGCCGATCACAGACAGTGAAGAATATACTTTTTTTTAAAAAAAAGCAAACAAATACTTTTATCAGTCTTCTACTATTCAGCAAAATGTGTATACCATTGACTCCGGCAAAACTGTCGTAATAATTGAGCCCGTCTTTAGCATTTTCCAGATTCGGTTAGTCACAGAGGTAGAAAGTCCGCTTCGCGCGCAAAAAAGTAGCTCTATATATGTAATCTTTAAGGCAATAAAGAGAGCACTCTCGAAGCCTGCCTTGGACTTGGCATTTTCCAACTTAAAACGAGCTCATCAGAAATTAAAACAAAAACTAACTTTTTCTTATAGGAACAGACCTCATTATAATAGGCGTAGACCAAATAAATTGTTTCGTAGTAAGCTGATCCATTTGAATACAAACTCACCGACTATCCGCCGCAAAAAATATAGACAATGTAAACTCTACTTTGCACCACTTGATTTGCAAATGAACAAATACTTTCTTTACAACAAGAGAACAAACGCAAAACGGAAAGTATGCGACCATACTATAAGGGAAATATCAATCATAGATTAATTCCACTTTTACTGAGCGCAGCCTTAAAATTGAAAAGCCACAATTTTCAGGAACAATCTTTTCTTCCATAGAGGATAGAAGTTCAGTGATCGCCAGAATAGCATTTACCTATCACTTGATAGAAATTTTAGGCACTAACCTTACAACAAGGACAATTTTATTCATTCGCGACCCTATAGTTCGCCGACATAAAATATAATTTATTTCGCCCTCTCTCCAACAGTCTACACTAATTTCTAAAGGAAATTAAGAGCAAATCATAAAGCACAACCACCACGCCAATTTAAGCAACCGTCATTTGAACTTCTTAAACCGAAGGATTCCAGAACAATGTATATCTTTCTGAAAAACGGCCACAGATAGCGAATAAACTTAAGGGACACACGAAGTCCTACAATTATTGAATGGGTGTAGTCATCGTCGTTTTTGGTGTAGCTTGGTTTAGACATAGAAAATCAAGGAAAAATAATATAAATATACATATACAAAAAACAATGACTGGTTTCCTGAAGACCAGGTATGAATAACAGAGGTACCCTCAGAACTTAATATAAAAATTCAGAAGAGCAAAAAAAAGATAACGTAGAAAATCATACATTTAAAATGCATTCTATAACAGCAGAAAACACCTCTGTAGAAACGTCTCAAGAACATTTTACTTTAGAACATAAAACACAGATGAACATTTTAACTGTCAAGAAGAATGTATTCTTTTACTGGGGATTATATAAATACACATGCTACACCATGGAGGAACTTCTCTTACTATTCAAACAAACCATCCCCTTCTGCTTTGCCAACAACGTACACCACCTTCTCCCAACAGCAAGTCTCAACGCTCGACCCCAGAAACGGTTATACCGCACACAGATTATTCAGCACGAGTACGGATGCCATTTCCTTACTCAACAGCTCATAGAGTCACAATCGCCAATACACCGATATCAAGCCCTTATCCTCCTATTTAAGTCAGGCCATCGTTCACCGATTTCTACCACTACACATACCCGACGCATCAGCCATCAAGACCCCCAGATAGTTATTCTACGCACCCGAACAGAAGAGAGCGCATCAGGCGTTAAACCCCAACCCGCCAATATATTAACCCGTGGCCTGGCTCCTCTGCCTACGCACAACCATCCTTTAGCACTCTACGATGACCTCCGACATCGGCATTAACGTCTAGACAAAACTCAGTTCTCCCATTCATTTTACGTACCATCAATTTACAAATCCCCTCCAGATAAATATAGCACGGGATTCATGTAATGGAGCACATCAATTATCTTTCTGCTCCACCCGACTACCCTCTTAAAGCCACCGCTGTCCACTGTAGTAAGACAAGGTCGAGAAACAGTTCATTGAAGAAGGCCGCGATCGAGACCTTCCTCTCGAGTGTATTCATTTTCAGCTTAACCCAAAATTCATTGAAAAATTTTGGCATACCTCTAAGTATTTCCTCGAATTGTCACATTATGTGAATGATTATTAAAACACAATGTTGGCCCGGGAAACAACTCCATCGTATTTAACAAAAATCACTTCCTATCTTTTGTTTGGATCCCACTTATATTGAGATGGATGTCAATAACCAGTCCAATCGTGTAAATAAAACCAAGCTCAAGCACAAAATGCAAACACAAGTTGGTTTCACACCATTTCACCCGAAAGATCCTCCTTCTCCATATTAGTTCACGCCTGCAGTAAGGTGAATACTACAGTCACTTTCTCCTGCTTTATGAATTACTCATATATTATAGAGCCGCAATATCGCAAAGGCCCTTAAGGAACTTCAGCCTAAATCAGCAACCTATACTCATCAAACTTTCCCAATCAAACTTTCCCATGCATTGAAGACGGGTGACTAAATGTTTGTAGGGCCATACAGTTAATTTGTGCTACCTGGATTGGATTGCAGACAGATTCGCGAACAGCAACCCTTCCCAGGGAGAAAAGGGACATCTACAATCACCCTCGGGCGATAGCCCCTCATTACAAACATACCCGGCAGATTGCCGGAAAATAGCCGCCGTTGATTCCAATAAGCATGATTGGGATTGAAAGAATAGAAGATATTGAAAAAAAAAAAGATTTTTGTACAAAAACATTTTTTTAAGTCCGATTTATTTTGATGGCATTTCGTAGTTGAACATAACGTACTTCTGTTTCTTAGAGAGAGGCTACAGGGGCTACTATCAATACCAATAAGCATTAGAGATGGTAACTAAGACTTATATGAACGACGTTCAAATAGCGGGCATCTAAAATTGGGCTTTATGGGTTTATCCTGTTTCAATTTTCTGCCTTCAATTTTCTATACTGACTCTGTTCATTTTGAATTGCTTTGCTGAGCAACTGATGTTCAAAATCACTTTCAGCAGAATGATAGAAAAGAGAAACTAGCCTAGAGAAGTCAAAAAGATATCACGCAAAATGTTGAAAAAGCGGCAAAATGAGGTAAAGCGAAAATTTTTTTATTCGACGAAGTAAAAAAAAACATAGCAGGACAAGTCCTGACGTACAATTCAAAGAATTTTCATTGACTAAACAGAAAAACTAGACCTAGAATGGACTATGAGTGAATTGAAAAAACCATTTTTAAAAAAATCAGATCAAAAAAATAAGAAAAAACGGAAAATCGATGTCAAAATGCCGCATGTGAACAAAAAAACCACTAGCGAGAAATGAAAATTTAATTCAAACAACAAACTAGGTCTAGATTGAGCTGTGAATGGATTGGGAAAACCATTTAGAACAAAAATCTGGTCCAAAAAATCGAAAAAATAGTAAAAATCAGAGTGAAATTGCCGCATGTGAACAAAAAACCACTACCGAGAAACCGAATTTTTGTTCAAACACCGTTTTCTCACTCTACTTTAAAATTAGAGCGAAAAAGATTCACGCCGCAAAACCACTCGCTTTTTCGCTCCATTTCCTGTTTCAGCGTGACCAAAATCACTACACCAATTTGACTTCGAAAATCATGAAAATGTGTGAACAGAACTTAAAAAAAAAGACAGCGCCCCAACACAATTCAAATTCTTTGAATTGTAAAAAAAATAGGAGCGCTATAATAGCCGGCTGAGAAGATGAGGGCGGCTATTAACAAGGAACTGTATCCAAAAGCTCTGGCCGCCCGCCTCGCACCTCATCCTGCGTTGCTTGAATAAATCCATAATCCTCAAAACTGAGCGCAGGATTTCGACTTTGGGAACAGGAACTAGTGAGAGACAAATTTTATAAGCAGAGACAGTTCTCTTAACCAGAAACTTTCCTCGCACGCTTTTCCAAAAACTCTACATTTCCCAGTTATTTAGGATCCGACTTGTAGCTCTATTGAACTCTCTCAATCTCCTTCGTCTCTGGTTTGATCGCGAACCAGGCTTGAGTTGCATATGAAGCTACTGGACAAACATATCCTGCGTAGGCATTACGTTTTGCACTTGATTTCGTAGACACCGATGTGTTTAATTTAAAGCACCTTTTTTCCACATTAGGTTTTGAGTTCAGCCATGGTAATGCCAAATTCTTGTTGTTCGCTTTGTACTCTAATGTTTCGTTGTTCAGACTCATCTCAGTTAAAGTCGTCGGCAAAAACAAAAGCTTCACAACAGGGTAATATGACTTAAAAAACACTATTTTCCCACATGATAAATAAATATACATGGGCAGCAAACACTCTCTTGAATTTTCACTAATTAATATCTTACAATTACTTTTAAAAATGAAAATATGACAATTATTTACTGAACTCATTGAGCCATAATATATTTGTCCAGGGTCTTTCTTGAATTGAGCCATAAAACTCAAAACTCTTATATTCGCTTTTTGCTGTGCATTGTTTCAGATCTAAAAAAATTTCGGTAAAAAAATGAATTAAAATTCACTTCCCTTACAAAACTATTATTCAGCGACACTAAGAATGACTTTTTCAAATTAAAAAACGCATTTACTCTTCTCACGCAGTAATGTGCGGTTGGTATATCTAATCTGATTCTGTTTAAAAATGCTCTTTTTCCTTCCCAATTAAGAGTCCGACATGTTGCTAGCCGATTCTCTATTACTAATTTAATTGGGCAGATCTAGTTCTCCGTTTTTAATCGCCCCCAGAAATTATATTTAGCACAATGGAAGCTGGCCTTCATCGCCCAGCTTAGTTGCTTCTCTAGTGTTAAGGTCAAATTATTGCTTATTGTTGAAATTAGAACTGCTGAATTCTAAAAAGGACTTAGTACCATTGTTTTCCTGATTAATATTTTTGAATGCAAAGGTAAAAGATTTCTCAAGGTGTATATTGCTTTAATTCCTTGAGCCATTTTTCATAAAATTTGCTTTGCATGTGACTCATACTTTAACTTATTGCCAAAAATTACACCAAGATATTTTACATCCCTGACTTTCTTTATAACTTGATCATTAATATTGAGTTGTTTCTGTACACCATGGTTTGAGAAAACCATGAAATCTGTTTTGTGATTCATTTTCAATGATCGAACTGTTCTCTGCGGTACACCTTTTTCAGATTTTAACCATTCACTTTGCACTTCATTCATAGCAGCTCTGCAACCAGTCATCCAAGTAGCTACTAATTATTCTAACTGCGTTCACGCAAAATCCTAGAGGAATGAGTTTTTTAGTTAAGTTTTATGATATATTGAATCAAAGCTTTTGATAAATCGAGGAAAGCAATAGCAACAAATTTTTTCAGTTTGAATCTTCCCTAACAGTTTCAGTAAATGAAAAAAGAGCATAGATAGTTGATAAATCTTGACAAAACCAAATTGTCTTTTAGATAGTAACCGGTTTTTGTGCATCAAATCGCTAATTTGGTCTTCAAGTGTTTCGTATACCATTCACAAGAAACAGTTTTTAGTGAAATTGGTCTGCAGTTAGATGGATCCTCAGTGTCACCTTATTTAACAAATGGAGTTATGTTCGCCTTCTTAAGGCTGCTGAAACTTTTGTATCTTTGGATACTTGTTTAACGTTATTGGTTCCGCCAAATGCATTGCACCATCCCTAAGCACCCAAGAGGCGATTTCTGAAGACTCCGGGTTTTCTTGGGATTTGATATCTTTAGAACTTTCGTTGCACTCCTGACTAGTAATGTACCTAAACATGTTTTTACAGACGTTTATTGAATCTATTTTGTTTTTTTTTCACAATAAAAGTTACCTAGTTTCAAGAAGCTGTAATTCAATCAGTTTACAATTCTTTTCTCTGTAGCTAAATCCCCAAAAGAGTTCTTAAGCAAAAGATAAATCCGATTTTTTTTCGCGCTCCTGGTTTCGTTGATTATATTCCATTTTTCTCAGTTGTGGAGTTCAAAATTAGTTTTTGCTGAAAGCGTTCAAAGTCATTCAGATGGGTGCAATCAATGATTTTTACTAATGATTTAGGTCACTAAACTTTTGGGCATTGATTACATCTTTCATTTTGACATTAAGTTTTTAGTTTTTCTGCTCACAATAGAAGATCGGTTTCTCATCTCTGATGAGAATTGTTTTTATTGGAGCAATTCAATGGAAAGTATGCTCATGTATAAGCTTCGAACATTTTTTTCTGGATCGTGGTAGTTCATAAAAAATGCCGGCCAATTGATTGATTTTAAATGTACTGTTTTTTTATCATATATTGTGTTCTTCGTTGGTTTATTATTTTTCTCCAATTTCTCCAATAATATGACAATATGTGAAGTGATCACTTCTAATGGATGAGCCAAAAAAAAATTCACCGTAAATGGTTATCACTGAATTCTCGGTAAGCATGTAATCTATCAAAGCGCTTCTTTTTGATTATCTTGTAGGTTGATAGTTATTCAGTCAGGTCAAGTCATACAGGTTTAGAATTGTTTCAAGACACGACCTTTCTTGTTTTTCTAGAGAATCATTGTTGTAACCACCATTCAGTACAATAGCTTTATTTTCAGTTATTGCTCTATCGATACTTTGAGCTATATTCTCTAAGAAAAGATTCTGGGCAAATTTACAAGGATTGTATTAGACAATTATAATCATATTGAATGCGTTGGTTTTGCACTTCATCTCTACCCAAATTGAGTCACTAATTTACCGAGGTCATTTAAAAGTCCGCTCATTTAAAAAGAGGTCTTCAAACTCTGAGAGTTCAAGTGGAAGAGTTTTACATTTTTAGGTTTATGATTACAGTCATTGAAAAATTGACCATGCGTTAAGGGTGGAGTTAGATTTCTTTCAATATCACCACCTAGCGCTAGAAGATTCTGAAAATTATGAAAACTGTACTTAATTGGAAAAATGATTTTTGGAATAATTCGAGAACAAAAAGAATGGAGTGCTTGAGGGCTTGTGTTACTAACAGAAAAGAATGGCTGGTTTGGCTTATTCTCAAGAAACAATGACGCGGGAAAATAAAGACGAATGCATGCCTAGTGAAGCCAAGAGCAGAGAACTATCTTAAGCGTAAAATCAAACATTAAAATGAAATCAAAATCAGTTAGCATTTCCCAAGGACTAATAACTAACTCAATTCAAGCGAGGATTTGCTTATACTAATGAGGACTGCATCTGTTGAGTTGTCTATATTTTTCCAATTGCTAGGCGTAGCTTGATACAAACAATATGGTTAATGCATGGCCTAAATTTTGTAGTAAGGATAAAATTCTGTGATAGGCGAATTGTTTTGTATGAATTTTGTGCAATTTACTGCTCCAATATCATTTATATACAGAGCCATTTGCAACAGGTGGAGCATTAACATTTCCCTCAATAGTGGCAGCCATTTTGTAGTTCAGATTGAAATTCTCGAGGAAGATTTCGTTTTAGTGCTTAGTTTTTGGACTTATCGAGAACGGATTTACAAGTAGCTTTTTTACAGCCAATTCAGTCCACTGTCTGCTTTTATTCAATTCCCAAGTTTCGAAATGAAACCATCAAAAATACGATTTTTTATTTTATTAAAATCAGCTTCATTAAAGGGCAAAATCTCTCATAGAATAAAAAATCAGGGTTTAATTTTTTCCGACAGAGATCAATAAGGTTGAGGAAGCCGTCTTTTGTTTCCTCTCGACCTATCCAATTTAGAAATACTGTCAGGTATTGTAAAAACTTCATTTTTCGAAGCTTATTTTTGTAATAATTGTAATTTTTATTTTGTAGTAGAGCCTCTATGGGCATGCATAGCAAAATGAATTGAATGGTTTTGCCTACGGCCAGCTTTGCAATAATGCTGTTGCGAAGTAACAAATATTCTTCGCCTTCTTTAAAAATAAATAGACAGAATTCTCCAACCTCTTGAGGGCACAAACGCTGAACATGGGCTAAAGTAGCTGCTTCACTCGGTGATGATTTGGATGCAATCAGGCTTAGGGGGCTCTTAATTAAGCTAACATTTAATCCAGGTAGTTGTTTCTTCGCTCAACTTTTTTTCATCAAATTTGTATAGTTTTCGAAATAAATTTTAGATGACCTGTTTTGTTAGTGTCTTCCATTCTTCCAGATTACGGGGAGGGTTATATTTAGGGTTGGGATTAATTTGGGATAAAAAATGCTGGCCAATTGATTGATTTTAAATGTACTGTAGAGTTTATTATCATTGTATTCTTCGTTGGTTTATTATTTTTTCTCCAATTTCCTGCATAATATGACAATATGTGAAGTGATCACTTCTAATGGATGAGCCAAAAATTCACCGTAAATGGTTTTCACTGAATTCTCGGTAAGGATGTAATCTATCAAAGCGCTTCTTTTCTTTGATTATCTTGTAGGTTGATAGTTGTTCAGTCTGGTCAAGTCATACAGGTTTAGAACTGTTTCAAGACATGACCTTTCTTGTTTTTCTAGAGAATCATTGTTGTAACCATCATTCAGTACAATAGCTTTATTTTCAGTTATTGCTCTATCGATACTTTGAGCTAAATTCTCTAAGATTCAGTGCAAATTTACAAGGATTGTACTAGATAATTATAATCATATTGACTCCGTTGGTTTTGCACTTCATCTCTACCCAAATTGAGTCAGTCATTTACTGAGGTCATTTAAAAGTCCGCTCATTTAAACATAGGTCTTCAAACTCTGGAAGAGTTCACGTGGAAGAGTTTTACGCTTTTAGGTTTATGATTACAGTCATTGAAAAATTGACCATGCGTTAAGGTTGGACCTAGGTTTCTTTCAATATCACCACCTAGCGCTAGCAGATTTTGAAAAATATGAAAACTGTACTTAATTGGAGAAAAGATTTTTGGAATAAATCTAGAACAAAAAGAATGGAGTGCTTGAAGGCTTCTGTTACTAACAGAAACGAATGGCTGGTTTGGCTTATTTTCAGGAAACCACGGCGCGGGAAATTAAAGACCAATGCATGCCTAGTGAAGCCAAGAGCAGAGAATTATCCTAAGAGTGTAATCAAACATTAAAATGAAATCAAAATTAGTTAGCATTTCTCAAGGACTAATCACTAACTCAATTCAAGCGAGGATTTGCTTCTACTAATGAGGACTGCATCTGTTGAGTTGTCTATATTTTTCCAATTGGTAGGCGTAGCTTGATACAAACAATATGGTTAATGCATGGCCTAAATTTTGTAGTACGGATAAAACTCTGTGATAGGCGAATTGTTTTGTATGAATTTTGTGCAATTTACTGCTCCAATAACATTTATATACAGAGCCATTTGCAACAAGTGGAGCATTAACATGTCCCTCAATAGTGGCAGCTATTTTGTAGTTCAGATTTAAATTCTCGAGGAAGATCTCCTTTTAGTGTTTAGTTTTTGGACTTATCGATAACGGATTTACTAGTAGGTTTTTTACAGCCAATTCAGTCCACTTTCTGCTTTTATTCAATTCCTAAGTTTCGAATTGAAACCAATAATTCGATTTTTTTATTTTAAAATCAGCTTCAATAAAGGGCGGAATTTCTCATGGAATAAAAAATCAGCGTTTAATTTTTTCCTACAGAGATCAATAAGATTGAGGAAGCCGTCTTTTGTTTCTTCTCGATTTATCCAATTTAGAAATACTCTGTCCGGTCTTGTAAAATGTTTTCATTTTTCGAAGATTATTTTTGTAAAAATTGTATTTTTGTATTTTGTAGTAGAGCCTCTATAGGGACGCACAGCAACATCAATTAAATGGTTTTGCCTACAGCCAGCTTTGCAATAATGCTGTTGCCAAGTAACAAATATTCTTCGCATTCTTTAAAAAATAAAAGATAGAATTCTAACCTCTTCAGGGCACAAACGCTGAGCATTGGCTGAAGGAGCTGCTTCACTCGGTTATGATTTCGATCCACTCAGGCCGATGGAGCTCATTACTAAGCTAACATTTAATCGGGGTAATTGTTTCTTCGCTAAATTTCTTTTTTCATTAAATTTGTACTGTTTTCGAAATAAATTTTGTATGACCTGTTTTGTTAGTGTCTTCTATTCTTCCAAATTACGGGGAGGGTTGTATTTAGGGTTGGCATTAACTTGGGGATGCTCTTTTTCATAGGAGCATTACTGTTCAAGAAGAAGTTAGTCATCAATATCTGACAAATAAGTTTGACAAATATCTTTCTGTACGTTAGCAAAAAAACGCTTTTTATTGAGAATCGTGAAGGTCAAGGAGTGTTCAGAACAAAGTTTTTTCCTGCCTTAGATCAACTAAGTTTTAAATGCTCAATTCGCGCGCAGAAACAACTACCCTATATCTATAAAGAGTCCTCTCTGAGTCTGCCTTTTTGATCACAAAACTAAACCGAGTAATGACGGAAGAATTGTTCTCGAACGACAGTCGAGGCAATTTAATTCAGCTGCTGCATCCTAGATAAATTTCTCTTTATGGGCGCAAAAATAGTCGACCACGCCGGGATTCGAACCATGGACCTCCTATCCCTAGCCAGAAGCACTGTCCAATCGGCTATCTCGAAGAAAAGCGCAAAAAAGGTCAAGCGAAATATTTACAAAAAGGCCAACAGGTTTACTAGATTTCTACGAACTTCATCTGAGAGCAAATAAAAAATCACTGAAATTTTCAATTTTGTAACAAGGCTTAAGTTTTTCAAACGCAATATTATTCTAGCAAGATAATGTGATGATGAACATCATCTCAACGGCAAAAATAGTAGCTCGAAAAACTGTCAAACTGTATAGTTAATATTAAAAGTAGTAAGTCTTTAGGACAAGGATCAAGGGTTTTCACCAGTCACACAGTCAACAGATTTAATATCAGTCTAACTTTGATCAGTATATTGCAATGTCCACATCTGTAGAACATTATCCTTGTGCTTTTGTTTTCTTTGTTGTATGTTCTTTCGACAGACTGTTAGTAAACCCTTTGTACAGTGTTCTTGTTGGGAGTAGGATCATAATTTTTGTATACCCGGACAACATAGTTAAAAAGGGTTTTCGTTCTTCTAAAAAAATTCTTGGTTTTTTTGTAGCCTAGTGTTGGAGATCTTGAATTCACCTGCAGTTTCTTGGTTGAAATTGAGTCAGATTGACACTGGATTTAAAAGGTGATCAACATCGTACGCACCCCTTATCAATAAAAAAGTAAACAAAATCATGCATTAATGACTATATAATGACTAAAGGGCAGTAGATTTGGTTTTAACAATCTGTGTTTACAATCTTCACCAGAACAAAGAATCCATTTGATGACCAGCTGTTGGACCTTTTCCATTTCATGCAAATTGGATCTAGACGGCATCTATGCTTCTGACGCAAGGGTTATGATTGTTACTACGTAGTCAGCATACGCAATGAGTTTCGATTATACATGACAAGACCGCGAGATTCGATTTGAGAGAAGGCCTTGATAAAAAAGGTCAATTAAGTAAAAGCCCCTCCTCTAAAAAGGTAGACGGTCAACTCGTGGGCGGCAAGTCAACTCCTATGTGCATTTATAAATGCTGACAGTAGTAAAAAAAAATAAAGCATCAGATGCAATTTATAGAGAAATTAAAGCATCAGAATTATAATCAAAACAGATATGGTAAATAGCAATCAAAGTATAATGTGTAGTGATTTTAATCAAGAAATAAAAAAAGCATTTAGAATAACAGCCTCCTTTCTTCTACAATGCTTCCTATTGACACTTCTACTGCAGGGCACCAGCGCATGGAGCGGGCTTCACGGAGGCAGAGTATGGAGCTACGAAAGAGTGAAAATTATTTTTTTCCTTATTTACGTGATCACGTCCGAATATGAATCTTCTTTCTTATCTCAGATCCTGTAAGCCAATCTCTGTATGGCTTTTGATGCTTACGGACCATCTCCTCCAGTACATGAGAAGATTAACGGACAGAAGGTGGCTTTCTCGACTTCGATTATCCTTTGCTCATATTTAAGCTTCTTGATGGACTCGTGATATTTGTAGGAACCCGGTTTGCTTCTCGGGCAAATTTTTGCATATGGATTAAACACATTCACATCAAAGAAAGTTCCGCTGAAACGTGAATCGAAGAAGCCATTAGCGTTGATATATAAACGAGCGTCGTCATCAGTAATGGTAGTTCTATTTGCGAAGGTTTCCGCTTGCAAAGTCTGAAGACAGGGCTCTACTTTGACATCATCGCAGACCTCATCGAGCAAAAGAGTCACGGATGTCATTGTGTCATATGTGCGTATAGCCACATGTTTTCGACAATGAAGAGCATGCGCTAAATTAAAAATTTCTCAACATGCGCATGTAGATGGCAATTTTAAGGGATCCCATCCATATCTAAAAGCAATTCCATCTAAAGTCTCCCTTGATTTAATCAAAATGATACCTTTAACTGGAAGTGCGTTTAGCCAGCATGATGCTCCTTTCCCATTGACTTTTCTTTCAGAAAAATGTTGCAGCTTTTTATCAGAACCAATAACTGAACGCAGAAATCGACTACCTCCACTAACATCAACATCTAATCCCGAAAAAACTTTGTTCGCCTTCTGAACAACATCAGGTTTTGTAATGAGATGACATTTGATCACATTATAACCAAATGCACCACCATGCTCATAGAGCTTATCTTGCACGATTCATAGTTACTCAATGCTACCGGCACCCATTACCGATATCATTGAGTAACTATGACCTTCAAGCATATCGATGAGAGGAAGTGTAGCCACTCCGTACATTGCCGTGGCTATTGGATCACTTTATGCTGTTCATTCCTGAGACTTGATTACTCTTTTGTCAATGAAAAGGTCTGATGTGGTCTTATAAGATTTTCTGATTGCTGTATAAATTGAGGGACAAAGCTTCCTGATGTTTTTTACGAGGCAGATCTCTATTCAAGCTATTGAACGACATGCAGCTGAAGGCCTTGCTTCATGACATGCAGTTGAAGGCCTTGACTGCTTTTGTCGCTCCTCTTTTACAGTTTGCATTCCAGTTCAAACTGTTCTTGACCACCAAACCTGGGAGCCAGCAAAAATTTGTTACAGAAGAAAAGCAATCAAAAATTGAAGGTGTAATAAAATGGTCGGCAACATTCAAAACATAGCTGGCAGATTGCCAGAAAATAGCCGGATCGGCAGTCTTAAAAAAAGTAAAAAAGACAGACCAAAAAAACTCGTGTTTTCATTGAAGGCTGATCTGTTATATTTTGATTAATAATCTGTATAAATATTTTGATTAAAAATCTGTATAAGTTATTGCTGCCTCTATTAGCTGATCTCAAATAACCTTAATTTAGAGTGACACACACCCATTTGACCTTATCTCTGAATTAAAGTAAATAAAAGTCAATTTCAAAGTGAAGAAGTCATTTTTGAGAGTGAGGTAAGACAAGTATAGCCAAAAATTTGATCACGCGCATGAACAAAAAAACTCGCTCCACTAAGAGCAAAAAATGACGTCACACAAGCAATTCAGTTGAAATTGCATGAACGAATGAACAAAAAGTTGCTGTGACGTCATATGGTCGTAACAAAAATCATGACGACGAATTAAAAAAACATAGCAGGACAAGTCCTGACGTACAATTCAAAGATTTTTCATTGACTAAACAGGAAACTAGACCAAGAACGGACTATGAATGGATTGGGAAAACCATTTAGAAACAAATCCGATCCAAAAAATTGAGAAAACTGTAAAAATCAAAGTGAAATTGCCGCATGTGAACAAAAAACCACTAGCGAGAAAGCGAATTTTTGTTCAAACACGTTTTTCTCACTATACTTCAAATTTAGAGCAAAAAAAAATTCACGCCGCATAACCACTCGCTTTTTCGCTCCACTTCCTGTTTCGGCGTGACCAAAATAACTACTCTAATTTGAGTTCAAAAATCATGAAAATGTGTGAACAGATCTTAAAAAAAAAGACAGCGCCCCAATACAATTCAAATTCTTTGAATTGTAAAAAAAACCAAGAGAAGGCCAATAATAGCCCCAGCTATCGCTGTGCGGCTATTAATAATTGATAAAGTAGGTTCTAATACAGCTTAAACTTACTCCACTGGTAAGTATTAGAGGCTTTACCATTTATTTTTTTATATGACTGATAGCCTTTGGAACCTTTAAGGTTTGATTCCAAATAGCAACAAATAGCATTTGTATTTTATATTACTTGACACGTAAAATTGCATCCCAGAGTTAATTTGCATCCCGGAGAAATTTGGGAGAAAAGGCAACATTTTTTACCTGTTCAAAGAATGGCAGCAATTTTTACTTCTAGCTTCGAAAATGAGCAAAATCGGAAAGAACTGTGATAACGGAAGAAAAACATCGCCAATGACATGCAGTTGTGGCTTTTCAGCTGTGCGCTCATGGGACGCGATCCCCGTTTTAAACATTACCTGGTTGGCCAATACTTTACTGAGCGGGCTCTTCTGGATCCTGTTCTGTACATCAGCAACAAATTGAGCGTTTGACACGACGGGGCTTTGGCCACTGATTGATGCCGCTTTAGTTTCCTGCAAAAAGACGACCAACTCTAATTTTAGCTATAGTAATGATAGCTAAAAATCCAAAACTCAAGAATAATTGTGATTAAAAGAAAAGACATTTACTCTCAAAGCCTCAGCTGCTCGCTGATTCTATCTTTTTAAGCAACTTAATATGGCCAGGGATTTGGAAAAAATTAATTGCAATTAATTGGCTAGAGAAAAAAGGTTACAATCAATTAATTTAATTGGCAGAACGTAACAATCAATTTTTGCAATAATTGCAGTTATTGATCAATTGAAGTTCACTTTCTATCAATAATTGTTTTCTCAATTTTTTGTTAAATTTTAGTCATGACTGTACCCAAAATTGTACGCATATGGTTATTCTCTTGCAGGCATTCATTTTTTTCATTCAGAAAAACATTTCACACCAAAATCTCAAATTACTTTGCGACAAAAATCTGTAGTCTGGAAATTTTTTGTCTAGTTCCAGGTTTCAGACGTGGGAGTATGCTGTTTCAAATTTCTCCAATAATTGGGCAATTAATTGGGTCGTTCCAATCAATTATTGCAATTAAATCTGAGTCAGCAATCAATTAATTGCCAATTATTGCAATTCCAATTAATTTTTCCAAATCCCTGAATATGGCAGAGAATTGTACCTGAAGAGCAGTTTGTTTTAGTAACAAATAGATATCAGAACTCCTCAACTTTTGTGTTAACTCGTCGATCTTGGACTGTAGATCGTGTTCTGACATTTTTGGATGCAGCTGCTTGCTTTGAACACTAGCTAATGCCATTCCAACTAATGATGTCGTTTTCGGTCAGCGACGATTCATCAAACATCAACAGCTGAAATGATCTAAAATTTTGAATGCAGGCATCAAAATTTTGAATGCAGCCTAATTGTTGTGATAAACTTATTAAATAGATTTGTTATGGCAAAATCCTTGTACTGGGGACCTCCAATGGGAGGGTTTTAGAGGCAAGGTTCGGGTATGGTTCGTTAGAGTCAAGGTCCGACTCATCACATCAGGTCGTATCATTCTAACAGATTTCTTTTCTAGAAGAATTTCTTGTGTTTTTGAATGTTAGCAGGCTTC
This sequence comes from Convolutriloba macropyga, assembly GCF_964194025.1. Lineage (NCBI taxonomy): Eukaryota > Metazoa > Xenacoelomorpha > Acoela > Convolutidae > Convolutriloba > Convolutriloba macropyga. Next base: position 62,764,400 of record NC_134477.1, on the reverse strand, counting down.
GTGAATGGGATGTTTTGATGCCAACCATCTTCCTTCATCACATCAGGTCGTAGCATTCTAATTGATTTCATTTTTAGAGCATTTTTTTGTGTTTTGAATGCTAGCAGGCTGTGAATGGGACGTTTTGATGCCTACCCTCCAGCTGCTCGGACTTGGTCTTGGGTACTTCTCGTACCAAATATATAGACGAGGGTCAAGTAAAGGGTTGTGTTCACTCCTATCGAGGTGCTAAACTGCTAGATCCCTAGTGATGTTATCAATAAATACCAAGACCAGAAGCTGAACACTGTTGTAGTAATTGCCGGCTTCAATGATCACCGTAGTAGTATTGAAACTTTCATAGAGCATTGGAAATTCCTCATTCAGCTGATTATTGTTAAATTTAGCCCAAATAATTTGATTGTTCCCAAAGTTATACCCACCAGCTGTAATCGCCTCATAAATAAGAAAATCAGTGCCCTTAACTACGCTTTGTATAATTATATTGACTCTTGTGCCCTAAAGTTGTTTATTGTTTCACCCTCATTTAGAAATGTTCTTGAACCTAATTCTGTTTAACATCATTCAATACTTTAAATATCGTTGCTGTTATTACTCTCCTGTAATTAACTTAATCTAGTCCCCCTCAGTGCAGCCTTCCCAACTCCTAGCCCGCAGCTTGATGGCTGATCAAACCCATTGTCCACTCTGCAAGGGTCCCTTACGTAGGGGAGGCGTCTGGTGTCATACATGTTATAAATATTTGCACGTAAAATGCAGTGGTCTAGCCGCAGCGAAAGATTGGACCGGAAATTTCAGGTGCAAAACTGCTATGAGATCACCGCAGCCACCGAAACAGCAATCGCAACGCCGGAACCACACAACGCTTTGACCGTTCCCGACACTGCACTCATAGATCCTGCAACATCGCACGCCCCCGAACGTTCCGTCGCCGCAGCATCGAATAATTTTTGGGACCACTTCCAGCCTCATCACGCGGTAACAGTGCGCGAAATATACCGCGAGGTCGTCACTTGGAAGCCCTCGTTCTAAGCGCTCGGTAAGAACAAGACAGGGGAACAGTTCGCCGAAGCCCTTCACAGTGTCCTCTCCCCGATTGCCGTAAACACGGATAGATCCGATATATCTCTGACCCTCTGTATGATACTTCCGCACCTAACCCTCAGTCGAACAAAGACCACGGACGATGGATCGAACAATAAGACCATCAAGCGTAGACTGCAAGCATGGTACAGCTGCAACTTCTCAGAACTGTTCTGTGAAGCGAAGGCAATCCAAATGAGAATGAATTCAAGGAAGAAACAGCAGCACTCTGACCTCAAGTTGTTCAACAATTTCATGTCTCGTGGTAAGATCAGTAATGCTATTCGCGTTCTTTCGGATGAGCACAAAAGCGGCGTGCTCGCACCTACCGATCTCATAGACGGTAGACCGGTCCTCGAGATTTTACGCGACAAACATCCTGAAGCTCAACCCTTGGAGCCCAACTGCATTCAGAGCGAACATCCACGCACGCTTCCTTACCACCCCGCTGTCTTCGACAAAATCAGTGCCAGGCTTGTCCGAAAGCATGCAATGAAGACTCATGGCAGTGCCGGGCCTTCAAGTCTCGATGCCGATGACTGGCGTAGACTACTTTCTGCTTTCGGGCAAACCTCCACGAACTGTGCAAGCTTGTTGCCAAGTTTGCTAAGAGGCTGGCCACGTCCATAATACCACTTGATGATTTGATTACATATAATGGTTGTCGACTAGTGGCTGTGGATAAATGTCCAGGTGTGAGACCTATTGGTATTGGTGAAGTATTGCGTCGCATCACCGGACGCATAATCATCGACTGCGTCAGGCAAGATCTAACATCCCTCGGTGGAAACATGCAACTGTGCCTGGGCGAGAAATGTGGCATAGAACATGCCATACATTCGCTTCGCCACAGTTTTGATGATCCCGAAAACGAAGCAATTCTTCTAATTGATGCCAAAAACGCTTTTAACGTGCTCAATAAACAAACAGCATTAGAGAACGTGAAAGCCTTATGCCCATCTTTGCATGTTGCCTTACAGAATTCCTATAGCCACCCGTCTCATCTTTACATCGGTAAGTCGACCATACTGTCTCAGGAAGGTACGACACAAGGCGATCCCCTTGCGATGGCAATGTATGGAATCGCAATCCTACCCCTATTAACAAGACTTCATAATGACTCTTTGACACAAATAATGGTATGCTGATGATGGTAGCGTCGTCGGTAAGTTAGAAGATATCAGGGCACTCTTCAACAAGCTCACTGAGCTCGGTCCCAAGTATGGATATCTTGTCAATCTTCCGAAGTGTCAGTTGATAATTAAGCCAGGAGGCGAGCGCCAAGCGTCAACTGTGTTTGCAGGCACAAATGTGGAAATCACGCAGGGCGCTCGAGTCCTGGGATCATTTATCGGAAGCTCTGAGGCCAGTAAAAATATCCTGAAAGATGCAGGAGCTAAATACATAAAAAGTTTAGACAGACTTGGTCAATTTGCTCTCACCTCTCCCCAGAATGCCTATGCATGTTTGACGAAGGGGGTTCAACAGAAGTTGAGCTTCCTCTCGCGTACTACACCTTCCATGGACGGGGTTCTGGACAAGGTGGAGCAGCGGCTTGGCCGAGTCATACCGAACATCGTCGGCAAAGAAGTAATCCAAGAGGAAAGAGAACTTTTTTCTCTCCCTCTCAGAATGGGTGGGCTTAACATCGCCCTCCCACAAGATCTTCACAAAAATCTTGAGCAATCAGTTGAACTCTCAAGACCATTGGCGTCATTCAATAATATTCAACAATGTGAAGTAGAACAAACCAAGATCAGTCTCAGACAGAAAGCAGACAATCAACGTCAACTCATCTCGAAAAAATCCAGAATCGAAAACAATCTACCAGAAATGAAGTATACCATCCAGCTGGCCTCGGAGAAAGGAGCATCAAGCTGGCTTAACGCGCTTCCGTTGTCAAAACATGGTTTTGACCTCACGAAGACTGAGTTCCGTGATGGAATAGCACTTCGCTACACCTGGGAAGCGAAGAACACGCCAGCCATATGCCCTTGCGGGAAAGAATTCAGCCTCACCTATGCCCTCCATTGCGCCAAAGGCGGTTATACGCACCTACGACACAACGAAATTAGAGATGTGTTTGCAGACCTGATGGATGACGTTTGCCACGATGTACAGATAGAGCCAAAACTTCAGTCGCTCGATGGAGAAATTTTCTCGAGTAATTCCACCTTCACTGATGATGACGCTCGACTGGACATCAAGGCAAACGGTCTGTGGGGCTCCCGCTTTAATCGCACTTTCTTCGATGCGAAGATTTTCAACCCTCATGCGAAGAGCTGCCCTAAGACCATAAAAGATGCATACAAATATCACGAGAGCATCAAGCGAAATAAGTACGAAGAGCGAATCCGCGAAACCGAACACAGCAGCTTCAATGCACTGGTTTTTGCTTGTTCGGGTGGTCCAGGTCCTTCAGCATCGCGCGTTATGAAACAACTCGCAACCAAGATCAGCGAAAAATGCAGAGAACCGTACGCCGACACTATAAGCTACATCCGAACGAAAATCAGCTTCGCACTTCTGAGGAGCTGTGTTCTCTGCTTGAGGGTATGTCGTGCTCTCAAGCCTCGTGTTCTCAGTGAGACTTCGATTAGCGCCGTCGTGAAGGAGGGAAGGCTGCACTGAGTGTCTGGCTACTTATCTTTATTCATTTGCTTATTCCTTGATGTTCCATTTTTATTTTAATCCTTCCATTCTAGTTCCCTATGTGTGCTATATATATATATATATATATATATATATATATATATATATATATATATATATATATATATATAGGGGCTTTCCTCTCCACTCGTTATTTATTTTTGTGACTGGGCCGTCTTTACACTGTCTGGAGGGGAACAGCTTGGAGTGCAGCATCCGGCTACTAAGTGCTACTCATCATGCCCTATTTATCGACCTACATCCATCGATGCCAGATGGTGTACACGGCCCTTTATTGTTTTTTGCAAGAAAAATTGAAGTCAGGGAATCGAAAACTTCTTGGAGTTGCAATAATTGGCAGATAATTAACTGCAGTAGCTGATTGTTATATAGCACGTTTCTAGGTAAAAAAAACACGTGCGCCTGAGGCTTGTACAAGTTTTATACCCTAAGCAGGGGAGGGGAGGCAAAACAGAAGAGTAGTAGCATTTACACCCATGGAGAACGGGGGTCTTTCATCCCACGTAAAAGACAAGATTGTCCTCAGGACAACCCAACCTTTTACATTGGATTTTTTTGAAAAAAGGTAAATTAAGAAATGACCCTCCCCAACACTTGGTGAAAATTGGCTTTTCACTGGGTAAAAATTGGCTGAAAATTGGTTTCAGCGCTTTTGAAGCTGATGGGCCAGCTCCAACAGTGCATGCAGAGACAACCGGAACAAAATGTTGCTTTCTCAACCTCAGTAATTCTTTGTTCATATGTGCTCATTTTAATAGATTCTTGGTACATGTAGGCTTCGCTACTGCTTTCGGGACAATTGTTTAACTGCTGGTTAAAAATTTTAAGATCAAAATAGGTTTTGTTGAACCTCGATTCCCAAAGTTCGTTGTCCTTGATATTTAATCTTTCATCATCAGTTGTCGTTGATTTAAGAGCAATGGTTTCCCTTTGCAACGGCTGAAGGTGAGGTTCGATCTCGACATCATGACAGACGGCACTTCAGAAGTTCGGAAACGAAAAGCAAATTTCAATATGTCTAGTGCGTGTATCCTCCTTTCGGAGAGTGGAGGGCATGAGCCAGAGTGAAGTTTTCAATGCATGCGCATAATGATGGCATGTTCACAGGGTCCCAGCCATAGCAAAGAGCATTGCCATCACAAGCTCTCTTTTTGTTAGGTCAAAGTGTTATCGTTTCAATGTAATTGCTGTTGTTGGTTGATTTCAAACCTTCTTCAAATAGGTTTTCAATTTTATGAGTAGTACGAGCTAAGAAGGTCAGTTTCAGCAATTTATAAGCACTTTGAGTTGCAACATGAGCGTGATTGCCAACTTGTTTAACAACAATTGCAACTGTTCAAGTGATCTTTTTCTAACAATTTCTTTTCTGCAATATTAGAACTTATTACACTACCAAGTACTCTGCAACCGTAAACTATTTTTAGTTCGTTGTGAAGAAAATTCTGTTGCGCATTTTCAAAACATGTTCTTTGCTAATGATGTGGCATTTGATCAGATGGTAAACGAAAGCAGGCCCGTGATTTTTCAATGCATCAAAAAAATTTTCAAGTTATCAAGAGGGCCATATATGCCATCTTCCGCATACCACTTTTGAACTTTAAAACAATCGTTAGGAAGTTCAATTAAGGGTACAATTGCAATACCATAAATCGACATAGAAAGAAGGTCGCCTTGGGTTGTATCATCCTAAAAAAGTAATGATTGTTTGTTATAAAAGAATTCGATGGTTCACGATATGAATTATATATGGAATCATTGAGAAAAGAGAATAATTTTTCAATGTTTCGTACGGCAAGGTCACGGTTGAGACTATTGAAAACGTTTTTTCATCACCTCAGAATCAATGTTTTTAAAAACAGCTCTCAATGAACTAATTGCATGTTCAATTCGTCCATTTTGACCCATACCACAATTTCTCCAAATAATCCGCCTTAGAACTTCCCTAATTCCAATTGGTTGCACGCTTGGTCTTTATCAAGTGCTATCAACCAACATAAATTATACGGAAGAAGGAAAGTCAAATGAGACGTAGCTATTTGTATTGCTATTTTAGCCATCATTTTGCCTAGATCAGTGGACGACGACTAACAAAATGTCAGAAGCCTTTGCGTTTTTTGTATACTGGCCAAACGGGCAATGGATTCCATGCGTGTTCACGGCAGACTTTTTAACCATTGGGGCTTTGAGTTTTTCAAATATGGATTGATGATATAGTAAACAGTTTGGATGTTCAATGTTTACTAGATAAGTCAAATTTGCTTTGCGTAGTTACGATGTTTCTCGCTCAAGACATCAAGGATTGTTTTCTTGTAACTGTGTCGGTTTAAGAAAAGACACCACTTCTTGCTTCTTCTGTAAGAGTTAAAAAGATATTGGAAAATTTTCCTGTTGACTTGTGTTATTATAATCTTTGTATTCATCAAAAGATAGCTTTGCTTTAGTTCTGCTCTTACGTTCTTGGGTAGCTTATGCTTCAAGAAACCAGGAGTCTTTGTCCCACCTTGTCGATTGGCCAACCGTAATCTAATTGTTTTGTTATTTGAGGCGTCGTCCGCCATTCTTGTTCTTGCAAGAGTGAGATAAGGCATCACCAATGCGCAGTACATTGTCATTTCCGGGTTAGAAACATTCAAACTTGCAACCAAAATTTAATTCAAAATATTGACGAACTTAAGCCCTGTCTTGTTTCTTGGCAGCCTACAAAATATCAAAAACTGTTTATAGATGTTCTTCATAATCTCTGTTTTGCCTTCCTCAAGTTTCAGCCAGGAAATGCATGATCCAAGACAGGCTTCCTTTGAAGGTTGGGATGACTGGCTTTAAGCCTCTGCTTGGCTTAGACTTGTTGCCCCTGAGGAGATTAGACGTGCTTTTGTTCGCAGTTATGCAGTAGAATTTCTCATTGTTTTCTCACCCTGCGCTGATTCCGCTACTTGACGTGCTGATAAGTGGTGCATGAGTAACACCAAACCACCACCGCCAAGATGGTTTGAAGTTTTTTAGCAGCGTGACTGATCGGACAAGTGGATGGGATATAAATATGGGAGGCTGTTTGTAATCTGAAAACATATGATTTGATAATGAGTGAAGAATTCAAACTTGCGGGTTAAATAACAAGCAAACATATGTTTACGAAGGAAAGCAAAATCGTTAATATAAAATCTTTACAGAAGCGATCAAAAAAATCTGAAATTTTGGGACAAGATGTGATTAAGTGAATGAAAAAAAACAACTAATTAACGTATATAGAGCTTAATTTAGATTAATAATTTGATTTTTTTTAAAAAGATTATTTTTGGAGCCTATAGTTTTTGGGACAAACATGAAGCGAGGATGAAATTTGTCAATGTTTGTGTTTGTTTTTTTCTCCAGTTATTTGAAAAGTCGTTTGCGCTTGCGTCGTGATCATTGAAACCAGCAATTACAAAAACAGTTTGTAGTTTCTTTGGTCTATCCTGTTGAAGACTTCTGGTGTAGAGATCTGCTGAAGAGTTTTATACATGAGATAGGACAACCCAACTTTTTACATGCAATGCCAACCCCATAGCTGTTGAAACTGGATTCTTAATCACACATTCCCCCTATTTTTTCCGCTTTCCTCTTTTCAGAAAAATATTTTGACCACACATTACTTATGTGACTGAAGTATTAGTCCAAATGCAAGAAAAATTTTTACATTTGAAAATCAAAAAATAATCTGTTAAATGTGAATTCAAAGTTTTTCCAACTCCAATAAGTAAAGGATAACAAGAGATAGAAATGAAAGTGAAAACTTCCTTTCAGGAACACAAAACAATACACCCAAAAATTTCAAAAACTCCAGAACAAAGACTGAAATATTTTTAATGTAATAAATGCAAATCAAATGTTGTAAATGTGATTTTAACTGTAAAAAATTTCAATGTTCGTTGTTATTTTATCTCATTTCTAAGAAACCAAAAGAAAATTATTATAGGTTTACGCAGCAATTAACAATTGAAAACTTTTTCCAAAATCAAAGATTATATTTTTTCTGCAGTTTTTCCGATAATCAAATTCATGGGCTATAGTTTCGTTTCAAAAAGGCTACTTATTCCATTCATAGGGAACAGCAAAATTGAATGATTTTTTCCCAAATGCAGTTCTGACATTAGGAATCTTCAAATTGTTTGCATATCGAAATCGATTCACTTTATATTTTCGGAAAATTAATGAGCCAAGATACACGGGAGTTTTCCACGGAGGTTGAAGCAAACAGTGATCAAAAACTATAATGTTGTAGAAAACTCTTTGTTTCAGGGCAGCCAATGAGGTTTCTTAACTTAATATATCGCGTTTTATTTTCACAAATTTTTCTTGCGCCCTGTTGACTCCAAGGCATCGTTTTGGGTCTGTCATGGGTTCAAACAACGTCTGAAAATCGGAAGCGGGTGTTGTTTTGTATCAGAAGAACGAAACGATTTTTTTAATTTTTAATCTATAAACAGTTATTATCAAATACCAAACAATCAATTTCTATTTAGTTTCGCACTGAGACAAGACAATTGGTTCTTTTTTCAGGAACTAGTATAGTCATTTTAACTTTACAATTCAAATAGCTGTCCGTAAAGCAAAGTGTTTCGTATGCCAATCAGATGAAATCTTTGTCCAATTAATCCAGACACCATAGACAAAGGGGAAAAATATTTGGGGGTTTTAGATGCGGGAATTAGCCCAGTTGTTTTACCACTGGCTCAATGGTTTATTCTAACAAGTGAAAACACTATTCCCAATCGTGTTAACATAGTCTCACAGAAAAAATCACCAAAACAAGCAAAGAAAAACACTGTTTGAAAAACCATCACAAAAAGCATGAAGATAATTACGACCATACAAAAACTGAAACAACGACCAAGATCCAATTTTGGAGCCGTCGAGCTAAGTTAAAAACGCTCAGAAATATTTTTAATCGTTTCATGAACTCCAAAAAAGTCAAAAATAATGATCCAAAAGAAACAACTCAGAGCTCCATGAGTCTATTTGAAAAACCATCTACCTTAGTCACGTTTGAGAGAATACGTTACCCAAAATATGGTCGCGTGTTTATCCCAGTGCTCCAAGTCTTTGTCAAAAGATTTAGTTTTATCAAAAAAACAAAAGATATATCTCTTGATATAAAAATTTTCAATCGCTGGAACCAAATCTAATTTTTGACTGCACAGCTGCTGCTGTTGTGAATAAAACTGACGCTCCATTTTCATTGCAGAAATGAGAATCATTCACTTCTCTGTGGACTAAAGCTAGCCAGACCAATACAAGAAATTTTGCTCGCAAAAATTTCATTGAGACTAGGTTTTTATTAAAAAAAAGATGGAAAAAACTCGGTTGGCGTATCAAGGCAGGTCGTATGAAGAAAACTCCGGAACCTTATCATTTACAGGAGTAGTAAGATTAAAAATTTGAATCGAACAGTCGAAGGAATGCATTTTTTTGGATAAGTTGCAGTTGAATTTTTCACAAGTGACAGGCGTCTGCTGAGTGGTGTAACAGCTCGAATTTTCTTTAGACGATCGATTGTTAGTCTGTGGTTATGTCAGAAGTAGTAATACGGTGATCGACCCTCCCGGGGGGTGTAGACCCCATGTATTAAGATAGGGTATAGAGGTAATTTTCAGGAAGGGTCTATCCATATATTGAGATTATGTATTTCCAATGTATTAAAATTATGAATAGCCGCCGCCACATATTAGGATTAGGAATAGCCGCGGCAACGTATTAAGATTAGGAATAGCCGCGGCAACGTTTAACATTAGGAATAGCCACCTCAACGGATTGAGATTAGGAGAAGCCGCCGCAACTTACTAAGATTAGGAAAAGTCGCCGCAACGTTTTAAGATTGGGAATAGTCGCCGCAACGTATTAAGATTGGGAATAGCCGGCGCAATGTATTAAAATCATGAATAGCCACCGCAACGTATTAAGATTGGGAAGAGCCGCCGCAACTTATTAAGATTAGGAATAGCCACCTCAACGGATTGAGATTAGGATTAGCCGCCGCAACTTATTAAGGCTAGGAATAGTCGCCGCAACGTATTAAGATTGGGAATAGTTGCCGCAATGTTTTAAGATTGGGAATAGCCGGCGCAACGTATTAAAATTATGAGTAGCTGCCGCAACGTATTAAAATTGGGAATAGTCGCCGCAACGTATTAAGATTGGGAATAGCCACCGCAACGTATTAAGATTAAGAATAGCCGCCGCAACTTATTAAAATTAGAATAGCCACCGCAACGTATTGAGTTTAAGAATCGCCCCCTCAACTTATTAAGATTAGGAATAGTCGCTGCAATGTATTAAGATTGGTAAGAGTCGCCGCAACGTATCAAGTTTGGGAATAGCCGCCGCAACGTATTGAGATTAGGAATAGCCGCGACAACGTATTAAGATTAGGAATAGTCGCCGCAACGTATTAAGATTGGGAATAGCCGCCGCAACGTTTTAAGATTAGGAATAGTCGCCGCAATGTATTAATATTGGGAATAGCCGCCGCCGCGTATTAAGATTGTGAATAGCCGCCGCCACATAATAAATTTAGGAATAGTCGCCGCAACGTTTTAAGATTGGGAATAGCCGCCGCAATCTTTTGAAATTAGGAATAGCCGCCGCAACGCATTAAGATTAGAAATAGCCGCCGCAACTTAATAAGATGAGGAATAGCTCACGCAACGTATTCAGATTAGGAATAGCCGCCTCAACGTATTAAGATTAGGAATAGTCGCTGCAACGTATTAAGATTGGGAATTTTCGCCGCAACGTATTAAGATTGGGAATAGCGCCGCAACGTATTGAGGTTAGGAATAGCCGCCGCAACGTATTAAGATTAGGAATAGTCGCCGCAACCTATTAAGATTGGGAATATCCGCCGCCACTTATTAAGATTTTGAATAGCCGCAGCAACCTTTAAGATTAAGAATAGCCGCCGCAACTTATTAAGATCAGAGATAGCCGCCGCAACTTATTAATATTAGGAATAGCCACCGCAACTTATTGAGATTACGATTAGCCACCGCAAATTATTAGGATTAGGAATAGCAGCCGCAACGTATTAAGATTATGAATAACCGCCGCAAGGTATTAAGACTGGGAATAGTCGCCACAACGTATTAGGATTGGGATTTGCCACCGCAGCTTTTTGAGATTGGGAATAGCCGCCGCAACGTATTAAGATTAGGAATAGCAGCCCCAACGTATTAAGATTGGGATTTGCCACCGCAACTTTTTGAGATTAGGTATAGCCGTCGCAACTTATTAAGATTAGGAATAGTCACCGGCACGTTTCGAGATTAGGGATAGCCGCCTCAACGTATTAAGATTAGGAATATTCGCCGCAACGTATTTAGATTGAGAGTAATCGCCGCAACGTATTAACATTGGGAAGAGCCGCCGCAACGTATTGAGATTAGGAATTGCCGTTGCAACGTATTGAGATTAAAATTAGCCACCACAACTTATTAAGATTAGGATTAGTCGCCGCATCGTATTAAGATTGGAAATAGCCGCCGCCACCTATTAAAGTCATGAATAGCCGTCTCCACTTATTAAGATTAGGAATAGCCGCGGCGACTTATTAAGATTAGAAATAGCAGCGGCAACGTTTAAGATAAAGAATAGCCGCCTCAACGCATTAAGATTTGAAATAGCCACCGCAACTTATTAAGATTAAGAATAGCCACCGCAACGTATTGAGGTTAGAAATAGCCGCCGCAACGTTTTAGGATTAGGAATAGTCGCCGCAAAGTTTTAAGATTATGAATAGCCGGCGCAACGTATTAAGATTAAGAATAGCCATTAGTATAGTGTGAGTAGATCAGCCGAATTTTTGGGAGCTGGTCAATAGCCTTTCCACGCAGGGAATTGTACAGGCGGGGAATTGTACAGGCAGCGGATTGGATAATTCCCTTCGCAGTAAATGAAAACGTTTTTGTTGCTATAACCAGCGCAATGTACTAAGATTAGGTATAGCCGCCGCAATGTAATAGGATTAGGTATAGATGCCGCAATGAATTAAGATTAGGTATAGCCGCCGCAATGTATTAGGATTAGGCATAGCCGCCGCAATGTATTGAGATTAGGTATAGATGCCGCAATGTATTAAGATTAGGTATAGCCGCCGCAATGTTTTACGATTAGTTATAGCTGCCGCAATGTATTAAGATTAGGTATAGCCGCCGCAATGTATTAGGATTCGGCATAGCCGCCGCAATGTATTGAGATTAGGTATAGATGCCGCAATGTATTAAGATTAGGTATAGCCGCCGCAATGTATTAAGATTAGGTATAGTCGACCCTAAATAGCAAGATGGCGCATTGGTAGCATGCTGAACTCATAACTCAGATGTCATTGGTTGAAATTACCTCTTAATAATCTGGCATTTTCGTATTACTAGTGGACTTTTGAGCGCTCATAACTTGGAAAAATGTTAAATAAAAGAAAAAGTTGAACTAAAGAGTACAAAACAACAGACACAGTACAAATTAAGCACATGCAAATACATAATTAATCAAATCTTAACATGATGCTAGTACGAATGGAAGGAGTTTCAAAGTACATTTAGCCGAGTAGTTAACAAGGTCGGCAACAAAAGTTTGAGTAACTAACGAAGAATCTAGGAATTTAGAAAAATTTACTGTCAAGTTTTTTATACTTCGACTTATTTTACATTAATTTTATCTAATTTACATATAATTTCTCATAAAGCTTCAAACATGAACATCATGAACATTACTCAGTTTTGTTTGAAAAAATATAAATAGTTGAAATGCATCAAAAATCGTGCAAAATCTACACAAATTATTAGTTTTTGAACTGTATGTTGTATCATTTTCTGATACATTTTTTCAAAAATTGGTGTTTTTTGATTGACGCGCCAAAGAATCAGCATAGTAATAGGTTTGTTTGAATCAAGCAATCATTATCCAATGCTCTCCAGTTTCACTGCTCGGAGAAGTGTTGATGGGAGCAAAGCTGAATGTGGGTAGACTTGGAATACAATCAACTGGAAAGGATCCAATATACCGGTATTTGAGTTGTGGGATTCTTTCAATAATCTGTCTCAGGGAAGTGTTAACCATGACAAACAATTTTGCCCTGCTTTAATTTGCAAGTACCATCAATAAACGGATTTCTAACTGTACACTCAAGCTGAAAAGACTTTTTGCATTGCACTTAGCTTCAGCATTGGACTTTTTACCTTGCCCTAATAAAATTTGCTTGATCTTTTAATATTGTCAACAGAATTGTTGTGGGAGTGGGGGTCGAAAAAAATAATTATAAAAAAGTACCCGAAAAATTAGGAGAGGAACGCAAACAAAAAAGTTTGAATTAGTTCGCCCCAGATAACGTCCATTTTAAGAAAAAATTTGATGAAGAGAATGGTAACTGGGTGAGGATAATTTATAACCCACAAATGTTCCAATACAGAAAGCCATAACGTAAAACACAAAAAACTCAAAAAAATATAAAAAAATTTCCCTTAACGCAAAAATCTTCAGACGTTTTTAGCAACCGTTCCGAACTGATCAATTTTAACAGTGGACATTTTTCTCCTAGAACAATTAGTAGGGCGATCGAAAAACTTTTCTAATCGGATACTTTCACCTCTGAGTTCAGGAAAATGAATAATTTCTCCAGCGTCTTGAACTGAAGTGAGATCAAATACAAGCACCTAATGATTCTGAAATAGATTATTTGGTAACGCAGGAACCTCTTCGTTAAAAATCATTGCTTTCATTGTTATTAAATATGCCCTACAGTCATTGGTTGTATCAACTGATACTATAGCTCCACCTCCTCAAACAATTTTTAGTTCTAGTAAACCAAATTTCTGATGATGGAAAGGATTTTCTTGAAAATCTCCTGTGAATGCTGAATTTTTGTTCATTGAAAAAACTATTCTTGAGAATGGAGCCTTGTTAAAATCATTTTCCTAAAAGAACTTGTTCTGTCCTGCAGGAATAATAATTGTACGTGCAATTTTTTCCATAAAGTTGTAACAAGCAGGTTGATGAGTTAATTGATATTTGATAGTCTGGTGACACACTTCGTTAACAACAACACGTATTGTAAACAGGGAACAGTCAAGAACTTTAAGGGAACGTGAGGATTGTAGGAGATCAAGTAAAAATTGGATCTTGCACGAATCATTTTCCGTCTAAACTTTGTATTTGGAAGCAGTCACTTTTCACATTGGAACAATTCAATTGCTAATTTACCGTAATTAGTAGTTCCACTTTTCAGCGACAGTTCTTCCTCTTGATCCATAAAAAGGCTTTTCTCAAAATCGCTGGGCTCTTTCTCCAATTCGTTACGACGGGAAGCCAAAATACTTTCATTATTTCTTGTGGAGGCGTTAAATTTTTGGAAGTTAAAGCCTTGTGTCCATAGAGACCATTTGAGTTGCAAACCTGTTGATTGTTCAGATACACTTCACAGTTGAAGAAGAGCGAGTGTAATAAACTGTTGACGTGAGTTAGTTAATATAAATCATCTGTGAAAGACATTCCCACATCTGCTTTTCCATGCTCCTTTTTTTCATAAAGTCATCAAACAATCCTCCCTTTTGTAAACCAATTTTGATTTGAAGGTGTATATCTCTTATATCAAGATATTTGCTCTTCTCTCTTTCAAACTCCAATTCAATGCTGCTTTCATCCAATGAAGTACTGGGATAAAATTCTTGAACGTGAGATGATTCAATTGGCTCCAAGACAAAAATTTCGTCAAAAATCTCCAAGCAATAGTTTGTAAAGTTACCATAACGAAAGTTGCTATCGTTTGTTGTTCAACAACAGAGTTGAAAAAAACTTTTTCATCATAAGAGTCCCCGAGCTCAAAATTTATGCTGTGGCAAGAGTTTTTTAGAATTTTTTAGTTTGTAAGTTTGGAAAATTTTGCTGAGTAAACCAAATTTCTGATATTGGAAGGGATTTCCTTGAAAATGTCCTGTGAATGCTGAATTTTTGTTTATCGAAATTCCTGTAGTTGTTCATCGACATTCCTGTAGTTGTCCTCCGAGAAGGTTTACTATGCATTCGTTTAAAAACTGAATGAAATTTTTTAGACAATTTCTTAGGATTTATTATTATTTAGGACAATTATTTCTAATGAAAAGGATTTTCTTGAAAATGTCCTGTGAATGCTGAATTTTTGTACATCGAAATAACTATTCTTCTGATTGGAGCATTGTTAAAAACATTTTCCTAAATAAACTGGATCTGTCCTGCAGGAAATATAAATGTAAGCGCAATTGTTTCCATAAAGTTGTAACAAGCAGGTTGATGAGTTAATTGATATTTGATAGTCTGGTGACACACTTCGTTATCAACAACACGTATTGTAAACATGGAACTGTCAAAAGCTTTAAGGGAACGTGAGGATTGTAGGAGATCAAGTAAAAATTGGATCTTGCACGAATCATATTCCGTCTAAATTTTGTATTTGGAAGCAGTCACTTTTCACATTGCAACAATTCAATTGCTAATTTACCGTAATAAGTAGTTCGACTTTTCAGCGACAGTTCTTCCTCTTGATCCATAAAAGGGATTTTCTCAAAATCGCTGGGCTCTTTTTCAAATTCGTTACGACGGGAAGCCAAAATACTTTCATTATTTCTTGTGGAGGCGTTAAATTTTTGGAAGTTAAAGCCTTGTGTCCATAGAGACCATTTGAGTTGCAAACCTGTTGATTGTTCAGATACACTTCACAGTTGAAGAAGAGCGAGTGTAATAAACTGTTGACGTGAGTTAGTTAATGTAAATCATCTGTGAAAGACATTCCCACATCTGCTTTTCCATGCTCCTTTTTTTCATAAAGTCATCAAACAATCTTCCCTTTTGTAAACCAATTTTGATTTGAAGGTGTATATCTCTTATATCAAGATATTTGCTCTTATCTCTTTCAAACTCCAATTCAATGCTGCTTTCATCCAATGAAGTACTGGGATAAAATTCTTGAACGTGAGATGATTCAATTGGCTCCAAGACAAAAATTTCGTCAAAAATCTCTAAGCAATAGTTTGTAAAGTTACCATAACGAAAGTTGCTATCGTTTGTTGTTCCAGTATTCATTTTAGCTTAGCAAAAATCTCTCTACTAATTCGACGACGTCGACTGGTTTTCGGGGGAATTCTTCAAATAATGCGAGGTATCCTAATTTTTCCACCACCTAGCTGTTTACGTAATGTTTCTTTCCAACAGCTGCAGCCACAGATTTGAAAGTTTTCTTTCCAATTAGAACATTTCCAATTTCTGGTGCAGCTGTGTCAAGCAAATCAGCACCAAATCTTTTTGCTGCTGGGACAACAAATATCCACAAGTTTGGAATAGCTGTCCTCCAAAGTGTTTGTGCTAACGCTACGAATTTTCTTTCCCTCTGTCTTGAAAAACAACCCAAATACTGTAAATCACTATCAGCAACGATTTTCTACAACTTTATATCTGAAAATGATTTTCAGAAGTTTTTCTTAACATTAGTATTGCTCTTGTTACAACAACAGAGTTGAAAAAAACTTTTTCACCATTAGAGTTCCCGAGCTCAAAATTCATGCTGTGGAATGAGATTTTTAAATTTTTTTAATCGTAAGTTTGGAAAATTTTGCTTAGCAAAAGCCGGTAATCTTTTGAAATGTCATGTTTCAAGACAATATTTTGTGTAGGAACCTTTAGTGTCCAGAAACTTTCTTTTTGGATAACCCACTTGCCTTTAAAGATTTTTTTTAATTGATCCATATGCGGCTTTTCCATCTCTCTTCAGTTTTTGTAGCTTGGCTTTTTCTGATTTTGAAAGGAATCTAGTTCCCTCTGTCTTTGCTTTTGGCATACAAATTTCTGATATTGAGTTCTTTGATATTGAGATGATTCAATTGGCTCCAAGACAATAATTTTGTAAAAAAATCTCCAAGCAATAGTTTGTAAAGTTACCATAACGAAAGTTGCTATCGTTTGTTGTTCAACAACAGAGTTGAAAAAAACTTTTTCACCATAAGAGTCCCCGAGCTCGAAATTTATGCTGTGGCAAGAGTTTTTTAGAATTTTTTAGTTTGTAAGTTTGGAAAATTTTGCTGAGTAAACCAAATTTCTGATATTGGAAGGGATTTCCTTGAAAATGTCCTGTGAATGCTGAATTTTTGTTTATCGAAATTCCTGTAGTTGTTCATCGACATTCCTGTAGTTGTCCTCCGAGAAGGTTTACTATGCATTCGTTTAAAAACTGAATGAAATTTTGTAGACAATTTCTTAGGATTTATTATTATTTAGGACAATTATTTCTAATAAAAAGGATTTTCTTGAAAATGTCCTGTGAATGCTGAATTTTTGTACATCGAAATAACTATTCTTCTGATTGGAGCATTG
Organism: Convolutriloba macropyga; assembly: GCF_964194025.1. NCBI lineage: Eukaryota > Metazoa > Xenacoelomorpha > Acoela > Convolutidae > Convolutriloba > Convolutriloba macropyga. Next base: position 62,747,276 of record NC_134477.1, on the reverse strand, counting down.
TTAAAAACATTTTCCTAAATAAACTGGATCTGTCCTGCAGGAAATATAAATGTAAGCGCAATTGTTTCCATAAAGTTGTAACAAGCAGGTTGATGAGTTAATTGATATTTGATAGTCTGGTGACACACTTCGTTATCAACAACACGTATTGTAAACAGGGAACTGTCAAAAACTTTAAGGGAACGTGAGGATTGTAGGAGATCAAGTAAAAATTGGATCTTGCACGAATCATATTCCGTCTAAATTTTGTATTTGCAAGCAGTCACTTTTCACATTGGAACAATTCAATTGCTAATTTACCGTAATAAGTAGTTCGACTTTTCAGCGACAGTTCTTCCTCTTTATCCATAAAAGGGCTTTTCTCAAAATCGCTGGGCTCTTTTTCAAATTCGTTACGACGGGAAGCCAAAATACTTTCATTATTTCTTGTGGAGGCTTTAAATTTATTGGAAGTTAAAGCCTTGTGTCCATAGAGACCATTTGAGTTGCAAACCTGTTGATTGTTCAGATACACTTCACAGTTGAAGAAGAGCGAGTGTAATAAACTGTTTACGTGAGTTAGTTAATGTAAATCATCTGTGAAAGACATTCCCACATCTGCTTTTCCATGCTCCTTTTTTTCATAAAGTCATCAAACAATCTTCCCTTTTGTAAACCATTTTTGATTTCAAGGTGTATATCTCTTATATCAAGATATTTGCTCTTATCTGTTTCAAACTCCAATTCAATGCTGCTTTCATCCAATGAAGTACTGGGATAAAATTCTTGAACGTGAGATGATTCAATTGGCTCCAAGACAATAATTTTGTCAAAAATCTCCAGGCAATATTTTGTAAAGTTACCATAACGAAAGTTGCTATCGTTTGTTGTTCAACAACAGAGTTGAAAAAAACTTTTTCACCATAAGAGTCCCCGAGCTCGAAATTTATACTGTGGCAAAAGTTTTTTAGAAACTTTTAGTTTGTAAGTTTGGAAAATTTTGCTTAGCAAATGCTGGTAATCTTTTGAAATGTCGTGTTGCAAGACAATACTTGTTGTAGGAATCTTTACTGTTCAGAAACTTTCTTTTTGGGTAACCCACTTGCCTTTTTTTTATTTTTAGTTGATCCATATGCGGCTTTTCCACCTCTATGCAGTCTTTGTAGCTTGGCTTTTTCAGATTTTGAAAGGAATCTAGTTGCCTCTGTCTTTGTTTTTTAGCATGTTTGTTTATTTTTTTTTGCGGATTTATTCCGGTAGCATCAAGTATTGTGTAATATATTTCGGGAAAATCCACGTTCTTTCTTTTCAATGCAAAAATAAAATCTGAGAAAGCCACTTCTGTATCTCTTCCATCTAATAAAATTATGTCGGTGAGAGATAACTTGACTCGCGGCGAATTCCAAATTTGATCTACAACTGATTGTTCTTTAATGATCTGGTTCTGATGCTGATTTCCTTCTAATTAGGGTTCAACAGTCTTGGAACAGAAACTGGTAAATGATATCAAAATTGAAATTAGCTCTATTCCTTTTCGTGAACTTAAAATTGCTCCTCTTTTATTTATTCCGGTTTTTTTTAGCACGAGTTGATGAATTTCGTCTCTGTACTTTATTAGGTCCTGTTTTTGTATTTCCTTTAGTTGTCCTCCGAGAAGGTCTTCTCTTCATTCGTTCAAAAACTGAATGAAATCTTTTGGACAATTTCTTAGGAACGTTTTCTTGACGTTTTGGGAATACGTTCGGAACGTTATCAGTTTAGAGAGATGTTTTGTGTTCATCGTTCAAAAAAGTAATCTCGTGTTTCGTTTTAGGAAGAAAAAAAATAGTGGGAAGAGAACCACTGTTTGTGAAAAATATAAGAGAGTCGACTGTTTTTGGAGTAAGATCAATGAGTAAATGATAATACGGGATTGAAGTAGCTTTTGTATATCAATCTTTTAATTGTGATCCAAACCCGAGCTGTTGACTAAGAGTAGTTATGTGGAGAACATCTCCAGGAGATTTGAATAAAACTATATGAGTATTTTGTAACTCAATATCTCTTCCCAACCTATTCTGATGAAAAAGATTATGCTTTATATATATTGTACTAGAGTCCTTTGTGCCTTCCAGCTATTGCAATTTTGACAAAATCTTTCGAGTTTGAGATTTCCTCACAAGAATCATCAAAAAATCAGCAAATACTTTGTTCCATTATTGGGTAGACTCTGAAAGAACTCAAAGTCAACTCCTTGAATACAATGAATGTTCTTAATGTTTTTGGACATTAGTCCGAAAAGTGATTGATAATGTTTAAAAAAAATAGTAACTTTTATCAAAATCGGGCTGAAATTTTCCAATAATTAGCCAATCACAGATAAGATGAGATTTTCGAGACCCGCTTGGTACCACCAATGAAACAAAATGCGTTCCTTGGTAGAAATTATTTTCTTCATAGTTTAGTAGAAGGTAAAATATGACCGACTGTACCAGATAAGATAGCAATCCAAACTTTTATTTCTTCACAGGTTTCGGCTAGAGCTATTCTTAGTATACAGCACGCTAATATTAACAAAATAATAAAAAATTGGGATAAAAAATCCACCAGAGATCTATTACAAGTCTGTCCAAAACACTTCCACGATTGTCGTTCCTGGTTATTATTATCAAAGACAAAATTACCTAAATTTAAACCGTTATCTGTATGCTCGGTCATTTATACCTTATTTTTAATGGGAAAATAATTTTCCCAACTGGGAATGCGACTTTTCTATGACTTCAAAAGTAGGAAAATAAAAAGAAATAATTATAAAACGATTAGAAATTACAAATGTTATACGTTATCAAAAAAATCAAAAGTCCAAGTTACGTAAGCATAAGCTTTCTTCTCTGCACAGTGGAATGTCTTTATGTGTCGATACGGATAGTTGCTACAATCCCAGTCCGCATCCGGGTTGTTGATAACCTTGGAAATTTTTGGACAACTAAGACTATCTAGATTCTCCGCATCTTTACACATGTAATTTGAGAGGAGATTACACTTCTCCAACACCCTTGCAAAGTATTCTGTTTTAGGTGATCAATGGTGGTGAATGATTGATGCCAACTAATTTTATTCCAGTTATTCATTGTTCCAATTAATCCCATGTAAATTTTTAGTGTTTCGCTTTGCTTGAAAAGTGGGTTTATAATCTTTGGGTGGGAGGAAACTGTATCCCAATACAATTTGATCCTTGAAAACGCCCAAATCCTTGACAATTTTCCCATCCAAGCACTCAATATCAAATACGAGAGACATTCTTTTTTTTAGGTTGGATTATTACAAAAATGATTAGCAGTCCAGCATTTTGAAAATTTGAAGAGGTTAAAAATTAATAAAAACACAAACGATTAACCCAGTTAAATGTCAAAACATTAACCCAGAAAATTGGGTAACAATTAACAGTATCCTGGACCCTCTCCAGCAGAATCGTGTAGTACAGCATGTAATCGAAAAACTTTCAATCTAGCAAAGAAAAAGTCTCAAAAGAAATTTCTATGACCAATAAGTCCTCCGTGAGGAAATTTTCAGTTAATTTCCTCCAAATTTACATTTTTGTCCCAAAATTTACAGGCCGCTAAAAAAACAGTTTTTGCGTTTTTAATTTTCGGGAAACATTGAAAGTATGCTTCCGTAACAATTGAACATGTTGACAAGAATGAAAAGATCCATCGACTTTGCGTTCCTTCGTCCATATCAATGCAGGTTTTTTGTTAACTTTTTCAATATAAGATAAACGTGTAGGGAGATGTTCTAGTAAATTATCGTACTCTTTTATTTTTAATTCATTATTCGTAAGAAAACTCCACTGATGTACGTTCCAACGATGTTGTGAAAAGGTAACCTGTTGTTTATCTGAACGATATATAAGACCTGTTCTGCGTAATCTGTTATGAATAACCAACTGAAGTTTTAAAATTTGGGACTCAATGTCCACATTTTCCAATTTGCAAAAAGTTTGAGCTTGAAGAACAGTATAGGAATATCTTTTAAGTTCGTAATGAAGTCAAGTGTGAAAAACATTTGACTTACCTGTGAGATTTAAAAAAAACGTTCCTTGAGCAACCAATATCCCAACTCATTCTCAGATCAAAGATTTTTAAAATGAAAATTTTATTGTAGAGAAGACAAAGACATCACAAAATCACTAACCATTTATAAATGAAACGTACATTTTTCAATGTCAGAAAACTAGTTCAAATTTTGAATCAGTTCCTTGATCTTGTCCAAGGTTTAGCTGACATAAGTCACCTGCTTGAACTCATTGTTTTCTTTACAACAAAAGATTCGAATCTGCACATAAATGGAGGCTAAATTATCTTGAGCGTAATGAATAAAATTCACATATAGTTGTCGATTTCGTCCTTTGCTGACATCTCTGACTTTGTGACATCGTTGCATTACATCCTCCTTACATGGGTTCTTATCAAAGTGAGCCGGATGCTCACTCAGTTCCAACTTTCCATTCCGGATACTATTCTTGAGGAAACAGAATTTTTTGATTTCGTAATCTCCAATTCGATATTGTTGGGATTTCTCAAATGTTCCAGAGTTATCTTTTTTGAAGACTTGGAATGTTGGTTCAGAATAACTTTGTCGATTTTTAAAATTCTGAGACACAGTAAATCTCCCAAATCTTTTCGGGTTAGACCCAATTTCTATATAAAATGGAAACGAATCAGTTCCAGTTTTAGGTTGAGGTGAGTAAACATAGGAGGAGCACTCGAGTAAAACAGAGAGACATTAGAGAGAGACATTTTATCGACCTGATCTGACAGAGAGAAAATAATTAAATGATTAGACTTGTAATTATATTCCCTCTTTTGTTTCCGATCACCTTTATTTGGTAATGATTTCCTTATCCTTCTTTCATTTCCAAAACTGGAAAATACAATTATGTTATTTTGCAAAAATTCTTTATAAGGAAACGTCTGTGTTGCATTAGCGAAAAATAGTGTTTGAAATATTTAGAACAAGTAAAACAATGGATTATTCTGAGCTGCTGTCTCTTGAACTGTGTCATTTTTAATAGGAAATTTTCGTTGCAATTGAACTGAATTGCGTTACTTCCTTATACGACAGTTTATAATAATCACTCCAAAATCAGTTTTGTTACAGAATTGCAGCACTTATGAGTCAAGTTTTACCTGACTTTCATAAAAAAATTTTCCGAGAAAGCTTTGTTAATTTGCGTATCGGTTAAGGATTATCAACATTACTTTATTACTAGTGAATACTTTGTTCCATTAATGATTTACTCCAAAAAATGGATTTTTTATCTTTTCAACATCAGACAATGGACTGCTTGTACTCCTTATATAAACATCAGTTTTTTTGGTCACACAATGGACGAAGCATTACTTGTTTTTACTCAATTGAAGAGAGCGGTACAACATAACTCGGAAAACAAATTTGTTGAAAAACTACCCATTGTGTCCAAGAAGAGATTGAGTAGAAAGAAACTCAAAAGACATATACTGAGAGCTGAGCAAAAAAATGCATGGATACAAACATTGAGATCATCCTTCTTCGACCGAATTCAGACACTTAAGAATTCAAAATATGAGAGTGAATTAATAATAATTGTTGATTGTTTACTAGATGGCCATGGAATAATTGATAAACCCATGTTGTACTTTGAAATTAGAAGGTAATGAAATGTTTCTACTAAAATGTTTTAAATGTTTTTTGTTTATGTTCTGTTGTTTATAAGTAGCAATTTTAACAATTTTAAAGATTTCATTTGTGAACTGAGATTTATAACCTTTTCTGAATTGAATATCTTTTTTTTGATATATGAAATTTTTCACCCACTTTAAAACGTGGTCGCTAATATTGGTTATTAGGTTTCTGTAAAAAATTGACAAAAGTCTTTGTTTGTTACGTTCTTTAGAGCTTTAACTGTTGAGCGATTAACTCTTGTGTTCATAGTTTTGAGAAAGGAGTCCTTTTTTCTCATGTATTTGTCACCATTTTCTTCCAAATAGCGATAAATAATGTTTTTCAGAGATTTTATAGCTCGTTCTGCTACAGCAGTTTTTTTTTCACTTCTAGTAGAGTAAAATTTGATTTTCTTGTCCGTACAAAATTTTCGAAACTCACCACTAAACTGCGTTCCCTGATCAACCCATACTTTCGCTGACATACTCTTTTTATGCCACATTTTTTGAAAGCTACAACTGCATCTCTAGAGTACTTTGACTTCATTGGCTGCACGCGAACAAAGCGAGAAAAGACGTCAGCACACAATAATAAATACTTAACTCCATTATTAGAGTAAGATAATTTATCCATAAAAGCCAGATCGAGACACCAGATCTCAATGATTTGCTTAGCAAATGCTGGTAACTTTTTGAAATGTCGTGTTGCAAGACAATACTTTGTGTAGGAATCTTTACTGTGCGCAAACTTTCTTTTTGGGTAACCCACTTGCCTTTTGTAGATTTTTAGTTGATCCATATGCGGCTTTTCCATCTCTATACAGTCTTTGTAGCTTGCTTTTTTCAGATTTTGAAAGGAATCTAGTTCCCCCTTTCTTTGTTTTTTGGCATCTTTGTATATTACTTTTTGCGGATTCATTCCGGTAGCACCAATTATTGTGTAATATGTCGGGAAACTCAACGTTCTTTCTTTTCAATTCAAAATTAAAATCTGCGAAAGCTACTTCTGTATCTCTTCCATCTAAATAAATTGTGCCGGTGAGAGATAACTTGACTCGCGGCGAATTCAAAATTTGATCTACAACTGAATCGTTCTTTAATGATCTGGTTCTGATGCTGAATTCTTTGTAATTAGGGTTCAATTTTCTTGGAACAGAAACTGGTTTCTGCTCAAAAGTGTCCAACTTTTTAACTTCTAATTTAAATTTTTGTTCGTAAAGGCGCTGAAGAATCATCACAAACTGTTCCATTTCAAGACAATCGGTTATTGATAAATGATATCAAAATTGATATGAGCTCTATTCCTTTTCGTGAACTTAAATTTGCTCTTCTTTTATTTGTTCCGGTTCTACTTATCACGAGTTGATTATTTCGTCTCTGTACTTTATTACGTCTTGTTTTCGTTTTTAATGTAGTTGAGCTCCGAGAAGGTTTACGATGCATTCGTTTAAAAACTGAATGAAATCTTTTGTACGATTTCTTAGGAACGTTTTCCGGAAGTTCTCGGAATACGTTCGGAACGTTATCAGTGTAAAAAGATGTTGTGTGTTCATCGTTCAAAAAAGTAATCTCTTGTTTCTTTTTTGGAAGAAAAAAAATAGTCGGAATAGAACAACTGTTTGTGCAAAATCTAAAAGAGTCGACTGTTTTTGGATTCAGATCAATGAGTAAATGACCATACGGGATTTAATTAGTTTTTGTATACCAATCTTTTAATTGTGATCCTAACCCGAGTTGTTGACTAAGAGTGTTAATCTGGAGAACATCTCTAGGAGACTTGAATGAAACTATACGAGTAATTTGTAACTCAATATCTCTTCCCAACCTACTCGGATGAAAATGATTATGCTTTGTTTATATTGTACTAGAGTCTTTTGTGCCTTCCAGCTATTGCAATTTTGACAAAATCTTTCGAGCTTGAGATTTCCTCACAAGAATCATCAAAAATCAGCAAATACTTTGTTCTATTATTATGTAGACTCTGAATGAACTCAAAGTCAACTCCTTGAATGAGATGAATGTTCTCAATGTTTTTGGACATTAGTCCGAAAAGTGATTGATAATGTTGATAAAAATAGTAAATTTTATCGAAATCGGGTTGAAAAGTTCCAATAATTAGCCAATCATAGATAAGAGGAGATTTTCCAGACCCGCTTGGTACCACCAATGAAAAAAATGCGTTCCTTAGTAGAAATTATTATCTTCAAGTTTAGGAGGAGGTAAAATATAATCGACTGTACCAGATAAGATAGCAATCCAAATTTTGTTTCTTCACAGGTTTCAGCAATAGTCATTCTTACTATACAGCACGCTAATATTAACAAAATTACAAAAAATCAACCAGAGATCTATTTCAAGTCTGTCCAAAACAATTCCACGATTGTCATTCCTGGTTATTATCATCAAAGACAAAATTACCTAAATTTCAACCGTTATCTGTATGCTCGTTAATTTATACTTTATTTATAATGGGAAAATCAATTTTTCCAACTGGGAATGCGACTTTTCTATGACTTCAAAAGTAGGGAAATAAAAAAAATAATTACAAAGCGATCACAAATATAATCAGAAATTACCAATATTATACGTTAGCAAAAAAATTACGAGTCCAAGTTCCGTAAGCATAAGTTTTCTTCTCAGCACAATGAAATGTCCTTATGTGTCGATACGGAGAGTTGCTGTAATCCCAGTCATTACCCGAGTTGTTGAGAACCTTGCAAAATTTTTGGACAACCAAGATTATCTAGATTCTTGACATCTTTACACATGTAATTTGAGAGGAGATTAAACTTCTCCAACACTTTTGCAAAGTATTTTGTTGTAAGTGAACAATGGTGAATGGTTGATGACAACTCCCTATATTCCCGTTTTTCTTTGTTCCAATTAATCCCATGTAATTTTTTATTGTTTCTACGGATGCTACTTTTCTATGATTTCAAAAGTTTGAAAATTTTTGTTGCGATTGAACTGAATTGCGTTACTTCCTTATACGACAGTTTAAAAGAATCACTCCAAAATCAGTTTTGTTACAGAATTGCTGCAGTTATGAGTCAAGTTTCACATGACCTTCATAAAAAATTTTCCGAGAAAGCTTTGTTCATTTGCGTATCGGTTAAGGATTATAAACTTTACTTGCTTACTAGTGAACACTCTGTTTCGTCTCACAATTACACTTTTTTTCCTCTGAAAAATTGTTCTTATCACATAATTCTTATTTAATCTTTCATTAATGAATTACTCCAAAAGATGGATGTTTATCTTTCCAATATCAGACACTGGACTGCTTATACTCCTTTTAAACCATCAGTTTTTTGGTCGCACAATGGCCAAAGCATGACTTGTTTTTAATCAATTGAAGAGAGCGGTACAACATAATTCGGAAAACAAATTTGTTGAAAAACTACCCAGCGTGTCCAAGAAAAGATTTAGTAGAAAGAAACTCAAGAGACATCTACTGAGAGCTGAGCGTAAAAATGCATGCACACGAACGTTGAGATCATCCTTCTTCGACCGATTTCAGACACATAAGAACTCAAAATATGAGAGTGAATTAATAAGAATTATTGATTGTTTTTTAGATGGCCATGGAATAATTAATAAACCCATGTTGTACTTTGAAGTTAGAAAGTAGTAAAGTGTTTTTACTGAAATGTTTTAAATCTATTGTATATTCTAAAAGTCAAAAATTGAACTCAATTTCTTTGTTAAATCTCAAATTTTCAAGCACTATTTTTTGATAAATGTCAAAAAAAGAATCTCAGATTTTTCGTTCAAATCCGAAAGGTTACCAAATTGTGCGTACAAAATGTGCAATTTTTTTTCTCGTTTTTCTTAGTTTTGCTGTATGATTTTTAGCAAAAAACAAAAATTTTATTAATTTTTAAAATGACAATTTTTAGTCTGTTCTTACAGCTTAAAAATTGGATTTGTAACACAGATTTTTTTCTCAAAAATAGAGCTTTTTCTCGACATTTTTTGTTAAATATCAAAAATAATTTCAACAATTTTCTTAAATATCAAAATTAAATTCTCCATTTTTCTTAATTGTTGAAAAACAAAGTTTTTAATAATAACCAGACAATTATCAACAAAACTGTCGTGTTAATCGTTATTCTGATAAACTTGAAAAAAGGTAGTTAAAAACTTCTATAAATGAAATTGAAAACTTAATACGAAGCATCTAAAAAGTACTCAACAAGTTTATTATGTTTATGAACAAATACAAAATAGTTTACAAAATTGAACATAGAAATCCTTCAAAAAGAGTTTCAATAACATATTCTGGCTTTCCGAATTTCATTACCGAAAACTCTTTGTTGCTCAGTTCTACCAGGTAGTTGGGTTGGTTGAACAGTGACTGGGGTATTAGGTACATCAATCAAAAAGATAGGGCTGTGAGCTGTTCTTTCCTCAATCGATGGAGTTATCATGAGGGTGTAGTTGACATAGTATTACATCGATGGCAATTCGCTGGAAAAAATTTTTCCAGAGCGTTAAATGACGAGGTGGTACTAGTATCGACACTCAGCTCGCTTTGTTCTCTACTATGAGCTCTTGAAACTATTTGAAAAGATAGTTTTCCATATCACGGCTTGATGTGTACTGAATGCTTCATTGGCGGGAACATCAGATCCATTAAAATGAAGATTGTGGTGTCCACTAACAATAGCAACTTTGTGTCCCATCGCGAGAGTTCCAAGCTGATTCTCTGCGATTGGAACCTGTCACTGATGATATGTATCAAACTGTTGTCGCTGGTGGTCAATAATGTGCCATACAGTAATGGGTAAAATGATCACAGACTCATACAGTCCGTTTAATTAATTTCGAACTCCTATCCGAGCAATCTCTTCATTGAAAGAAACTGAGTACAGAAGGCTATTTCTTGAACAGTGAACTCCATTCTGGATTAAATGATAGTTGAGATTTTTTGTTAGAAAATGTTGTTATTGGAACAAAGGATGCTAGTTGAGAACGAGATAAAAGTGATCATTGGAGAATAAGTTAGAAAGCAGCAAATTTTACTTCTTAGGAAGAAAATGGAATATCTAAATCAGTTTTAAACAAAGGTTAGAACCAAAGTAAAAAATTTATTATTAAAAAGAATTTGAAAGTTGGAGCTCGATAGCAGGATAAAGTGTTGACGAGTAGTTAGTATAATGGCGAGAAACAGTAGCGATGATGTATTCAGAGAAGTTGGATCAAATGATAATGTCAAAATTTACAACCTCTATATATACTGTGCTCTATACAATCAGGGAACAGTGACCAAAGATGGAAAATTTTACGAGAAAAACTGACGTTTAGCTTGAAGTTTCTGGAAGAACTGGAATTTAAATCCAATTTTGGGGTGTAATTTCCTAACAGGGTAGAATGTGAAGGATGCATACAAGTTTCCGACTATTTTGCCGTTTCCGATTTTCCGCATACTAAGTTTCCGATTTTTTTTAACCTAAAATGGTCTATTTTAGTTGAAATGAGGTGAAATAATTTAAGAAGAAGTCAAGCTTTGATATTTTTTTTTCCAATTCGTCAATTTTTAGATCAATCTCGGAAAATGCTTTAATTTTGGAATCAAATTTTTATATATATGCGGGTTAGGTAAACGAATTCCGAACCTGATCCGCACTCCCTCTGCATTGCAGTCGTTGTAATAATGGAAATTAAAAGCACTCTGTAGTGATGAAGTTATTGTTTTTGTGTCTAAGAGAGGAACAAAGTTTGTTTGTGAAATATTTCTGTACTGCTCCAATAAGTCGGGGACAATCGGCGAGTTCAAAAAGAACAACAATTCGTATTTGCTTACATGCAATTCTGAGGATAAATCGAAAGACTGTTTCGCAATAAACTCCTCATATTCAAATTTTTTAATAGAGAACGTTGCATACTCAAGTCCTTTACTAAATCGGATTATTCTGTTGGATTTTGTGAAAATGTCCAAAAATTTGTAAGAAAAAGTATGAATCTACATCAATTTCGTCAATTTTGTATGCATCAGGTATACCTTCCTTTCTCTTGTAAATCTTCTCAAAAATTTGTAATTGGTTTTTGATCAACATGTTTCACAAATTAGCAAAATTTCACCTCTTAATCTATTAAAATAAAAAAAAAATGCTAAAAGAGAAAACGAGATGAACAAAACGATATCATTAACTTTTACAACAAGTTTCTTATTACTATAAATTGATTGGTTTGTCGTTTGTAGTATAATCACGGTAACGTCAATTGTGTATAATTTATCTTAAATTATAGTAGGAGTTTTCTTCTCTAATCTTTTAATTTTTTTGTTAAAACACATTTAGTGTACTATCGATAAAATTACAAAAAAAGTTCAATTACACTAGTATTTGTATTCTGTAAGTGAGCAAAAATCTGACGAATAGATTTTGTTAAAAAGTCTGTTTGGGGATGAAAAGTATTGTTTTGCAAACCAATTAACACAAATCAGCAACATGGCAAATAAATACAACTTCAGATTTCCAATTTTCCTCCAAAGAATAAAATTACACATTTTGGATGCATTCAATGCAGTTTTCTGCATTTAAATACAATGTAGAATGCAAGACTATGACTGCTTCGTAGGAAAATCTTGAACTTTCTAATTTCGTAATCTTACTAAAAATAGAAATTACGTCATTTTCTTTTATGGAAATATTGAGTCATATGAATTATTCTAACTAACAAACCAAAAATTGCATTCAATCTCACTTTGTTTTCAGATACAGTTGCACGGCACTTTACCTGTATTTTATTCAATTTCTTTAGGATCAAAACGATAAAATGCCTTCTCTTGATAGAAATCTACCTGTCAAATGCACACAGTGCGAGAAAAGGGTTGTCAAGCAACAAAAGGCTCGACACAAAAATCATGTGATAGTGGGACTTTAAATTGTCCCAAGTGTCCACATTTTTATACAAAGAGGAAAGAAGACTTGTACTACCACCTTGCTAATTATCACGCTCCTCAAGATAAGAAGCTTAGTACAGCGTGCACTATATGCTTGAAGGAATTTCCAAGTTTTTATTCTCTTCAACAACATAAGAGACGGAAACACGGAAGATCGACAAAAGTTGGAACCAAATCCAGCGAAAGCTTGAAAAAAGTACCAGAATCGGAAGAATTGGATAAGAACAACGAAAAGTTACATTGGGAACTTAGTGTCTGTCAACACTTCTTGAACAGATGGAAATTGGGAGTCATAGAGTATTCAATTTCAAATTGTCGAAACTTGATCCCAGCGAAATTAATGGAAAACTGAAGGAAGTGTTTGAAAAGCTTAACTGCGCTGTAAAAACAAATTTAGCTCTTGGATTTATTTTACGAAATGTGGACACAGACCAAAACCGATAATTTTATGCTCATGAGCACAGCAACTTCTTCGAGAAGTCTCATTTACTTTGTTCTAAGGGGGACTTAGTCTCACTTCAGAATAGAGTAGAGAAAATGGATTTGGTTGAGACTGGTGCTCAAGATAGGGAAAATACAAAAGGGGGGTATGTACTAACTACGAATGTGACAATTTTCTGTGTTCTTCTCAACAATATCCCAATGGGATGTTTAGATGCTGTTATACTTGAACAGTTGTTGAAAACGTCAGATGTAAATTGTCTTGTTACAAATGGATACGAAGAAACCTACAGGGACTACCTTTGCTTGTTTAGAGCTGTGGCTGTTCACTTATATGAATCAGCTGAGCTGGAAACAAACGCAGCCAAGTTATTCAGGGACTTTCTCCACGAGTCTGGTCATGACTCAATTAATTTAGAGGGGTGCCCATGGATCAAATTTTGTTTGTTCAAACGCTAAAAAACACAACAATTCAATTATGATATTGACATTGAGGATGGGGACTTTGTAGGTAAACTTGCAAGAAGGAGTAATGAGATGTTCAAGAACAGCATTAATCTACTGCGCTACAACAACCAAATTTGCTATGTTGATGGTATCAACACGTTCTTCAAACGATTCCGCCGTCCTAACTGTGATACTTTTATTAAGCATGCTGGTAATTTCCACCGTCACGTGAAATCTTGTAAAGATAGGATACAGCACGTTTATCCGAAGAGTGCTTACACTTTGAGAGTAACTTTGTTCGAATTAGATTTGGAATTAGATATGGGGACGATCAAAAACTGTTCAAAAACTTGGCTGTATTTGATTTCGATTCAGTCTGCATTCCATCTAATGAATTAAGAGATACCAATACAACTATTTCGATAGGAAAATATGAACCAATCTCGGTGTCAATTGCTTCTAATTTTTTACAACAACCCATTTTCTTATGCAAAAAGCCGCCACGACACTGATTGTATCTTTTGTCGGAGCACTAGCAGAACTAGCTAGCAAAAGTAAAGCAGAAATGTTGCAAAAATTTTCCTCCATTGAAAATGCAATTAAAACCAGAGTAAATTCTATTTTCGAGAATCTAAATGAATGGGAAAATGATAATACTCGAATGTTTGAATTTCAATATATCGAAGAAGAAGAAATTGATGTGTCAACTCAATTCCTCCAAATTCAGAAAAACCAACTTGTCGAACTACAACAACATTTTGAACGTAATGTCAACACTTTAACTGTATTTGGGTTCCTCAGCGGGAAATATGATCTGAATCTTATCAAGTCTTATTGACTACTCTACCTCATTCACGAGCCGGATTTTCAACCAAACGTTAATCATTTTGAATCGTTTAAATTTGGTGATGTACAGTTTCTCGATATTCTAAACTTTCTTTGCTGAGCAACATCACTAGATTCATTCCTCAAAGCTTACAAGACAAATTAGACCAAAGGATTTTTCCCTTATGAATGGTTCGACTCACCAAACAAATTGGATGCGACTTTCTTTCCCCCTTACGAATGTTTCTGTAGTAAGTTGAGAGATCACAATCTCTTGGAGAAAGAATTTACGGATTTCACAAAATTATTGGAAACTTAGTTTGAAGGCAGTTGAAAACTACAATTACTTGAAAAGGGTGTGGGAGCAGGAACAAATGACAACTTTTCAAGACTTTGTTAGGTGGTATAACAACGAGGATATTGTCCCGACACTAGAACCGAAGCAGAAAATGATGGAATTCTATCACAAAAAAGGGATTGATATGCTAAAATTGGTTTGCACACTATCTAATTTGGCAAAAATTTGTCAACACAAATCAATTAATAACAAATTCTATCCTTTCGTTGAAGCAGACAAAGATTTTCATGATGAACCACGTGACGATATGTTCGGTGGTCCCTCTATTGTCTTTACTAGAAAAGCGGTTTTCGAACAAACATATATTCGAAACTCAGAAAACATTTGCAAACAAATTGTGGGTATAAACGCCAGTCAACTTTAACCCTTCTCAATGTGCCAAGAAATGCCCACTGGGCTTCACACTAGATATAAACTTTCGTTCAGACTCTCAGAAGTTTAAAGCTAGGCAAAATAAATCGAGGAAATTCGAGAACATTGTTATGTCGTACATACAATCTCAGCGTCCTAACTGCACTATTGAAAGTTACTACACAGCTGGAAATCAGAAAAAGATTGATTGTTTTAATGTAGACGGATTTTGTGCTCACTGTAAAACTATATTTGAAGCAATGGGATGCTACTTTCACTTTTGTGCACGTCAGGAAGCAAGAGCAAGTATTTCAGAGGAGGAGACCTAGAGAGTACTCAAGAAACGGAATACGATGAATCAAGTCGAGAATATTTGCGGAACAAAGGATAAAAAGTTGTTGAGATATTGATAGTAACTGGTGGGAAACTCTCAAAGGTGATGAATCTGTAAAAATTCACGTGAGAAACAATTTCCCATACAAGTTACCTCTAACTCAAGAATCTCTAATTGCTAATAAAAGAGAAGATGAATTGTTTGGTTACGTTCAGTTTAATCTCGAAATTCCAGATGGGTTGAAACAAAAGTTCTCGAAGTTCTCACCAATCTTTAAAAACATTAATGGTAGTCGAGCAGATATTGGTGATTATTTGAGGGACTATGCAATTGATAACGATTTACTCAAACAAACGCAACGCATGTTGATTTCAAGCTTCAAGTTGGAGAATTTAAAAGTCATAACACCTTTACTCAACTTTTACTTTAGTCCTGGGCTGAAATGCATTAAAATTTAGTGCTTTGTTCAATAAACATCCAGAAAATGCTTCAACAATTATGTCCTGTCAGTTGTTGATGCTAGAAGAGCTGGAGATAAAAATCCCGAATCAAGAGTTGTAGCAGAAACAATGAAATTGTTAGGGAACACTTCCTATGGTTACCAAATCATGGAGAAAAGCAGACAAACAGAGACAAAATACCTGAACAATGAAAAGACACATAAAAGCTATCAACGGGAAATTGGCTAGGAGACTTAACAATGTGTCGAAAAAATTGTACGAAGTTGAACTTGTAGAATCAAAAATTGAGCACCGTGAACCAATAATGGTCGGCTTTATCATATTTCAGTAAGCAAAATTAAGTATGCTGGAGCTTTATTAAATTTTTTTTGATAAATTTTGCGATGTGAACACATTCGAAGAGTTAGAAACGGACACTGACTCCTTATCCTTAGCTCTAGCACACGATAATTTGTACAATTGCACTCGTCCATCTAAAAAAGCAGAGTGGGAAGCTCTGAGGGAACACGATTGTGATGATTTTTTTAATGTTGATGCTGTACAAAAATTCTTCCCTAGAACTTGGTGTGATAATCATAAAAAGAACAATAAGCGTGAACCAGGTTTGTTCATGGAATAATTTAGCTGTACTGAAATGATTTGTCTCTGCAGTAAAACTTATTATTGCTACGATGCCAAATCAGATGAGCAAATTCAGAAGCAAAGGACTAAATAAACGAACATTGGAAGAGACCGGAGATGGACCACTGGAAAACTATTGGCGAGTGATGAAAGAAATCATAATATAACATCTACAATTAGAGGATTTCGAACAATCAACCACTGCATAGCTACCTATGAACAATCAAAGAAAAGATTTTCGTATTTCCATCCTCAACGAAAAGTGTTATTTGATGCAGTTCATACTGTACCCCTGAACTTGTAAACTATTTAATTGCTTTTCATATTGTGAGCGCTCTCTGTTGTGTTTAAAATTTCTTTTAATGTTCTTGATTTATACTGTTTTTGTCTTTTTGTACCTTCATAATTCTTTCTTTTGAAAATTTTCACATTTCTCAAATTTTAGCGGTTATAACTGATCTTAAATCATTGCGGCGGCTATAGTTAATCTTAATATATTGCGGAGGCTATACCTAATCTTAATACATTGCCGCGGCTAAAGCCTAATTTTAATACATTGCGGCGGTTATACCTAATCCTAATACATTGCGGCGGCTATAACTAATCAGAAAACATTGCGGCGGCTGTACCTAATCTTAATTCATTAAAGGTGGCTAATCCTAATCTTAAAGCGTTGCGGCGGCTATTCCTAATCTTAATACGTTGCTGCAGATATTCCTAATCTTAATACGTTTGCGCGTTTATTCCTAATCCTAATACGTTGCTTTGGCTATTCCTAATCTTAATGGGTGGCGGCGGCTTTTCATAATGTTTATACATGGGAAATATACATAATCTTACTGCAAGTAGGCGGCCATAGATTAATACCCTATCTTAATACATTAGGGTAGACCCTTTCTCAAAATTTCCTCTATACCCTATCTTAATACATGGGGTCTACACCCCCGGGCAGGGTCCATCACCCTATTACTACTGTCAGATGATGTCGCTAAGCATTTCAAATATTAAAAAAATTCAAAACACATTTGTATGTGCGCAACACGGCTTGGAATGTTTTGTCCGCAATTGAATAAACTCTGCTTGCTAACCGGCTTGTTTTCCTCATCTTAAAATTCTTACAAAATCATGTCGGGGCTCTACCGACCTCCGCAGTTGGGAACAAGAAATATAATTTCAACGCAACAAATCCGAAGGTAACCATTGCGTCTAAACTCAAGCGAAGCTCTGCTAGTTATAAAAAAGATAGAATACAGTTATTTTTGATATTTTTGGAACATATAGATATACATTGAAATGGAATGCCAACTGCAGACAATATAATTTCGGACAAAGCTGATATTTGTCATTACCCAATACAATATCATATTCAGCCAATATTGACAATAGTCAAAGCATAAGCCTGAAAGAGTATCAAAATCAATTTATTATGATCTTTGATTTATCAGTACCCAACAAACTTGTCACGTTTTCATTCTTTCTGAGCTAATAAAATGCTCAATTTCGCTCGGGTTAAATTTTTATGCAGCCATGACAAACAACATTCAAACCTTCTTTATTGGCGAAATATCTACCACAATTTTTGTGGACTTTGCGCTCTGGCTTTCAGGGAATCATATTCTAACTAACTAACTAATAGTCGAAAATAGCATCAATAGTTTTATTCGGAAAAAAACTGATATAAAAATTTTGTGGTGTATTCGCCGCCTGCAATTTTCATAAAAAGATTTAGCCACACAGTTTTTTTTATTATAAACACTTCAGCTTCGACCAACTCAAGTACACACCAACCCCTGTCAACAATCAGTTTTTCCTGAAGAGTTTCATGTTGCTGTCTCTGGGAACAATCATGTAGAAATATACCACATTCTCGGCTATTATCAAATTTTGAGTTTGGAATCAAAACTGTTTGGATGTTTTGTATTTATGTTGTGCTTATTTTTTATAGTGAAAAACAAATTGCAAAATTTAATGAGTCAAATTGCTCCTCTTTGAACTTTATATGATGTTTTAACTATAATATTCTGTAAAAATTTTTTTCAAAATCGATTTCTTTTTCCAAATAGAAAACTGACAAAAAATAAGTCAGAATTATTATCTAGTGTTTGTAAGGCACACACAATTATATCCGTAACATTGCAGAAATACCATAATGAGGAGTGTTATAAATTTGTTCAATTCCTTATAAAAGTTCAGTGAAAGTTTGGCCAGATCAAGTTTGCTCATTGCCAGTTGCTGTTGAGATGGAACTGTGGATTTTGTACCGATCAATTCCAGTAATTGATGTAACTGTGGTTATCGTTTTAATGTCGTAAACATAATTGTTTTTGCTCCGGTTGAAAGTAAAATGCGAAAATTCCTTGCTTGTGCACGGTCAATTTTTGTCTTTTGATTTTCAATTCAAATCATGTTAATATCCATTGTGTAATAATTTTCGCCAAACCTTGTCAGTTTTGTTGAAATTGAAAATATGTTTTGAAAATGTTGGTGGTGATATTATACTTGAAAGTCTTTTGCTGAATATTCTTGAACTACAGATTCAAGTTTTGTCTCCGCCGTGTTTAGAATAACCAAATATTTTCCTTTAATTTTTGTTCTTGTACCGCCTTTCCGAACAGTTGCGGAAACGCATATGCTCCTGTCCTTTTATACGTTATCAGTGTTAATTCAAATGTTAATTAAATGTTATCAAACTCAAATGATATTTAATTTTTTATTCAGATTTTTATTCAACCCCAATAAGTAAAGTATAAAAAGAGACAGAAATGAAAATAAGAACTCCTTTTCAGGAACAGAAAACAATATAACCAAGAGTTCCAAAAACTCCGAAAAAAATGAAATGAATTCTGTATAATAAACGGAAATCGTTAAATGGAAATGTGATTTTATCTGTAAATAATTTCAAAATTCCGTTGTTACATTAACTCACCTTTTAGAAATCGATAGATTATTATTATTGGTTTACGCACTGTTTAAAAATTCATAAGTGTTTCCAAAATTGAACATAACATAATTCTTTTTTGTTTTTCCAATAAACAAAATCATGTGGTAAATTTTTATTTGAGAAGGCATTTTATTCCATTCGTAACGAACAGGAAGTTTAATTGATCTTCGCCCAAATTCTTACACTATGAATCTGCAAATTGTATGCATATTGGCATGGAGTCACCTTATCATTTCGGAAAAGCAATGAGCCAGGATACACGGAGGTTGACGCAAACGGTGAGCAAAAACTATAAATTTGTCGAGAATTCTTTGTTTCAGGGGAGGTTGAAGCGAACGGTGAGCAAAAACTATAAATTTGTCGAGAATTCTTTGTTTCAGGGGAGCCATTGAAGTTTTCTGCCTTAAAATATTGAGTTTCATTTTCACAAATATTTTCAGTGCACTGTTGACTCCAAGGCTTCGTTTTTACCTGTCGTTGATTCAAAACAACGTCTGAAAAGCGGAACCGTGTGTTGTTTTGTATCAGAAGAACAAAATGATTTTTTAAATTTTTAATCTATAAACAGTTATTGTCAAATACCAAGCAATCGATTTCTAATTAGTTTCGCACCCAGACAAGACTATTGGTTCCTTTTTCAGGAACAAGTATAGTTTTTATAATTTTACAGTTCAAATAGCTATCCGTAGAGCAAAGCGTTTTGTGTGCCATTCAGATGACATCTTTGTCCAATTAATCCAGACATCATAGGCAAATGGGAACTTCATAGACAAAGGGGACATCATAGACAAAGGGGGACATCATAGACAAGGATTTGGGGTTTTTGGTTGCGGGAATTTTCCCAGTTGTTTTACCACTGGCTCAACGGTTTATTCTAACAAGTGAAAACGTATGGTGGAGGAGCCTTTAAAAAATGTTATTCCCAATCTAGTCTCACAGAAAAAACCACCAAAGAAAAACACTGCTTGAAACACCATCACAAAGAAGCATGAAGAAAATTACGACCATACAAAAACTGAAACAACGACCAAAATCCAAGTTCGGAGCCGTCCAGCTAAGTTAAAAATGCTCAGAAACACTTTAAATCATGTCAAGAACTCCCAAAACGTCCAAAAATAATGATCCAAGAGAAACAACTCGGTGCTCCATAAGTATAATTGGAAACCATCTACCTTAGTCAAGTTTGATGGAGTACTTTAAAAAAAAGTATGGTCCCATCTTTATCCCAGTGTTCCAATGTTAGAATTCGAAGTCGCCGTTGATAGAATCAATTTTATCAAAAGAGAAAGAATAAATCTCTTGATATAAAAACTTTGAACCGCTGGAAGCAAATTTAAAACGTGAGTGAACAGCTATTGCTGGTGTAACAAAAACTGACGCTCATTTTTTTTGCAAAAATGTGCTTCATTCACTTTTCTGAGATTTTAGAATCTCAGCCAGTGAACTAAAACTATCAATTGCAACACAAGAGGTTTTGCTCGCAAAAGTTTTATTAAGACTTGGTTTTCACAAAAAAAAGACGGGGAAAAATTTAGTCGATAGATTTAAAAATTTAGTCGACTAGTCGAAAGAACGCAGGTTTACAGGAAAAGTTGCAGTTGATTTTTTCACAAGTGATAGGCATCTGCTAAGTGGTTGTTAATTTGTGGTCATGACAGATGATGTTGCTAAGCGAGCATATTTGTCGAAACACCTTTGTATGTGCGCAACATGACTTGAAACGCCGACGTTTTTTTTCCGCAATTGAATAAACTCTACTTGCTAACCCGGCTTCTTTTATTTATCTTGAGTTTCTTAAAAAAATCATGTCGGGCCTCTGCCGACCTCCGCAGTCGAAAAAATAAAATTCAAGGGAAAAAATCCGACGATTGCCATTGAGACTGAACTTAAACGAAGCTCTAATAATTATAAAATGGACAGAATACAGTTATTTTTGATATTGTTGGAACATATCGAATACATTGAAATGGAATGCCAACTGCAGACAATACAATATCGGGCTATGATGATAACTGTCATTACTCAATACAAAATCATATTCAGCCTATTTTGACAATAGTCAAAGCATAAGCCTGAAAGACTATCAAAATCAATTTATTATGATTTTTGATTTATCAGTACCCAAAAAACTTTTCAAGGTTTCATTTTTCTTGAGCTAATAAAATGCTCAAATTCGGTCGGGTTATTTTTTTATGCAGCCATGACCAACAAAATTCAAATATTCTTTATTGGCGAAATTTCTAGCACATCTATTGTGGACTTTGCGCTCTGGCTTTTAAGGAATCATAATCTAACTAACTAAATAATGGTCGAAAATAACATCAATAATCTTATTCAAAAAAAGAAACTGATATAAAAATTTAGTGGTGTATTCGCATTCAGTAATTTTCATCAAAAACCTCAGCAACATATTTATGTTATTACAAATGCTTCAACTCCGATCAACTCTAGTAGACACCAACCCCAGTCAGGAATATTTTTTCCTGGAGAGTTTCATGTTGTTGTCTCTTGGAGCAATAATATAGAAATATAGCTTTTTCTCGCCTATCAACAATTTTAGAGTTTGGAATCAAAACTGTTTGGATTTTTGGTACTTATATTGCGCTTGGTTTTTTATAGTGAAAATCAAATTGCAAAAATGGACGAGTTCAATTGCTCCTCTTTGAGATCAATAGGATGTTTTAATTATAATAATCTGTAAAAAAAATTTTCAAAATCGTTTTCTTTTTCCAAAAAAAAACTGACAAAAAAACAGACAAGTCAGAATCAAAATCTAGTGTTTGTTAGGCACTCACAATTATATCCGTGACATTGCAAAAGCACCATAGCAGGGAATATTAAAAATTTGTTCAAATCCCTTTTAAAATACAGCGTAAAATTGGCCAGATAGAGTTTGCTCATTGCCAGTTCCTGTTGAGATGCAAATGTGGATTATTTCCAGTTCATGTCCGGTAATTGATGTAATTGTGGTTATCGTTTTAGTGTCGTAAACATACTTGTTTTAGCCCGGTTGAAAATAATTTGGGAAATTGTTTTCTTGTGTAGGGTCAGTTTTTGTCTTTTATTTTTCGATTCAAATCATGTTAATATAAATTGTTTAGAAATTCTCCAATGCTTGTCAGTTTCATTGAAATCGAAGATATGTTCTGAAAATTTTGAAAATCGGGGGACAGCAAATGATTTGCGCTAATTTGCAACCCCATTATTAAACTGACTATCGCTCAGAGGGTGAAAAGGGACAGTTTATAGCCGCAAAACTCGGACTCCGAAACAGGACAAACTGCATAGTTTTTAAAAATAATCATGTCTGTTGGCTTTTGGTCAGCAATTATGAATATAATTTGTCTTTTAAAATGTTTGAAATAACTTGAAAAACGTTCAAACATTATTTTCACTATCACTGCTAGCACTTTCGTTTTGGAGTTTATGTTTATTATTTGGTGGTAATATACTTGAAGGTCTTTTGTTGAATATTCTTGAATTACTTATTCAAGTATTGTCTCCACCGTCTTGACCAAGTTTCCATACTTTTCCAGAATAACCAAATACTTTCCTTAAATTTTTATTCTTGTACCACCTTTTTGAACAGTTGCAGAAACACATTTGTTCCTGTCCTTGTATACGTTATCATGATGTGCTGATCAAGCGTTTATCGGTTTTGGAAACTTCCGAACTCAAATGTTAATTAAATTTTGATTCAGATTTTTTCAACCCCAATAAGTAAAGTTTAAGAACAGACAGGAGTGAAAGTAAAAACCCCTTTTCATGAACAGAAAACAATATACCCAAGAGTTTTAAAAACTCCGAAAAAAACTGAAATAATTTTGGTATAATAAATCTAATTCAAATTCTGGAAATGTGATTTTATCTATTATCACTTTCAAAATGTCGCTGTTAGTTTAACTCACCTTTTAGAATTCGATAGTGTATTATTTTAGGTTTGCGCACCATTTATAAATTCAAATGTGTTTCCAAAATTGAAGATAACATATACTTGAATCAATTTCATGGGGTATAGTTTTATTTGAAAAGGCAACTTATTCCATTCATAAGAAACAGAAAATTTGAATCATCTTCGCCCAAATCCTTATATTATGAATCTTCAAATTGTATTCATTTTGGCATCGAACCCTTATCATTTCGGAAATATAATGCGCCCGGATCCATGGGAGCTTTCCACGGCATTTGAAGCCAACGCTCTCCAAAAACTATAATTTTGTAGATAATTCTTTGTTTCAGGGGAGCAATTGAAGTTTTTTGACTTAATATATTGAGTTTCATCCTCACAAATTTTGAGTTTGGGTGCCCTGATGACAACAAGGTTTCGTTTTTAACTGTCACTGATTCAAAAAAATGTCTAGAAAACCCAAGGGTGTGGGTTTTAGTATCAACAGAACAAAAACATTTTGATGTTTTTAGATTAAAAACAGTTTCTATCAAATATTATCAAAACAAGCCAAAACAGAAAAAGTCACCAAAACAAGCATTGTAAAACACTGTTTCAAACACCATCATAAAAAACTTGACAACAAAAATTACGAAAACGACAAAAACTGAAAGAACGACCAAAAACTACAAGTTCGGAGCCGTTCAGCTAGATTAAAAAAGCTAAAAAACTCCTGATTTCTTTGTGTTAAGAACACCAAAATGAAATCGAAAGTAATGATCGTCTGTCTTTTTCCGAAAGAAACAAGTGAGAGCTTCGTAGATCTATTTAAAAAATCATCTTCCTTAATCACGTTTGATGGTATATGTTACCATTTGTAGAGTCCCGTTTTTAACCCAGTGCTCAATTGTCATAATTCCATTATCAAAAAACAAAAGATATATTCCTTGATAAAAAAGTTGAAGACTTTGTATTGCCAGAAGCAAATGGAAAATTTGACTGCACAGCTGCTTCTGATATGAATAAAACTGACGTTGCATTTTTTTGCCATATTGTGCTTCATTCACTTTTCTGTGATTGCAGAATCTCAGCCAGCGAAATAAAACTAGCAATTGCAGCACCAGAAGTTTTGCTTGCAAAAAGTTTATTGAGACTGGGTTTTCACACCAAAAAGACGGGAAAAACACTCGGTTGGCTTGACAAGGTTGGTCATATGAAGAAAACTCCGGACCCTTATCATCTACAGGAGTGAATCGATTTAAAAGTTTAGTAGATTAGTCGAAAGAATTCACGTTTAGAGGAAAAGTAGCAGTTGAATTTTTCACAAGTGACAGGCATCTGCTGAATGGTGTAGCATTTCGAATTCTTTTAGACGATCGATTTTTGTTTTGTGGTTATGTCAGATGATGTCGCTAAGCGTTTCAAATTTGAAAAAAAAATGTGAAAACACATTGGTATGTGTGCAACACGGCTTCGTACGACGACGTTTTGTCCGCCATTCTTACAAAGTTCTTACAAAATGCTTACAAAGTCATGTCTGGCCTCTACCAACCTCCGCTGTGGAGAACAAGAAGTCATATTATTAAGGGAAGTAATTGAATCATTACCATTGTCTCTGAACTCAAATGAAGCTTTGATAATTAAAAACAGGCAGAATGCATCTTTCTGCAAGTTTTTTTGGAAAATATGAAAAAAATTGAAAAAGAATACAACTAATTTCGAGCAATGATGATATTTTTCGTTATTTAATACGAAAATAGATTTAACTTATATTGACAATAGTCAAAGCACGAGCCTGAAAGAGTGTCAAAATCAATTTATTATGATTTTTGATTTATCAGTACCCAACCATTTTTTCACGGTTTCATTCTTCCTGAGCTAATAAAGTGCTCAATTTCGGTCGGGTTAAATTTTTATGCAGCTATGACCAAAAACAAGCAAACATTCATTATTGGGGAAAATCTTGTACAATTTTTGTTGATTTTGCGCTCTGGATTTCAAGGAATCATATTCTAACTAACTAACTAATGGTCGAAAATAACATCAAGAATCTTATTCAAAAAAAAAACTGATATAAAAATTTTGGGGTGCATTCGCCGCCAGTAATTTTCATCAAAAACCTCAGCAACATAATTATCTTATTATAAATGCTTCAACTCCGATGAACTCTAGCACACACCAACCCCTGGCGGCCATCGGTTTTTCCTGAAGAGATTCATATTGCTGTTTCTTGGAGCACTAATGCAGAAATATGCCACTTTCTCGACTATCAACCATTTTGGAGTTTGAAGTCAGAAGAGCTGTTTGGGTTTTTTGTTTTTATATTGTGCTTTGTATTTTTAATGCAAAACAAAATGCATATAATAATTACGTTTAATTGCTCTTCTTTGAACATCATATGATATTTTAACTATTAACTGTACTAATCTGTGAAAATCTTTTTCAGTATCGACTTCTTTTTCCAAATAAAAGACGGATGAGAAGTAGGTGAGAATCAATATCTGCGTTTGCTAGATACTTCCAATTGTATTGGTAACATTGCAAAAGAGCCATAATGAGGTGTATTAAAAATTCTTTCAACACCCTTCAAACATTTCGTGCAAATTTAGCCATTTTGAGTTTGCTCGTTGCCGGCTGCTGTTGAGATGAACCTGGACTATATTCTGTTGAATTCCTGTAGTTGAAGTAATAATCGCCATCGTTTTTTTTCTTTAACAAATTTGTTTTTGCTCTGAGTGAAAAAAGAGAAACAGCTTGCTTGTGTAGGGTCAGTTTTTTCTTTCGTTTTTTGATTCAGTCTAGAGTTAATATCAACTGTGTAAAAATTTTGCCAATCCCTTTCAGTTTTATAGAACATAGGTGTTGACAATTTTGAAAAAACGGAGATCATCAAAAGATTTGTGTTGCTCTGTAGACACATCTTTAAACTAACTACCGGTCGGAGAAGATAATGGTCAGTTATTAGCTGGCAGAACTCGAACTCAAAAAACACAAACTCCATGTTTATTTAAACTAATCATGTTTGTTGGCTTTTGGTCAGTTTTTGTGAGTTTATTTTGTCTTTGAAAATGTTTGAATTAATTTGAAGAACGTTCATACATTATTTTCGACATCACTGCTAACACTTTCGTTTTGGAATTTATGTTTTTACTTTGGTAGTGATATGCTTGAAGTTCGTTTGCTGAATATTCTTGAAATACTGATTCAAGTGTCTTCTCAGTTGTATTGACTTCGTTTCCAATTTTTTTTACAGAATAACCAAACACTCAAATTGGTATTCTTGTTCCGCCTTTCTGAACACATGAAGAAACGAACATGTTTCTGTACTTTTGTAGGTTATCAGTGTTGCGCTGATCAAACGCTTATATTTTCTGGAAATCTCCAATTTCTGTAACTTCAGTGGAAAGTGTTCACCTTAATTTTTCTCTTCGCTTTCAGGTGTTCTGATATTTTTCTATGTAGAAAAACACAAAATAACGCCGGCGCAATTTAGTATTTAAATAGTGTGTTCATTTTGCCTATTTAAAATAAACTGACTAGTGAAAACATGCTCAATTGCACCTATTCTGTTGCATTCACTTGGAACTTTATAAATGTTATCAGATGTGGCCTGAGCCAAGGAGGTTTCAATTGCTTTTTTGTAATTGTTTTTCTGCTTCCAAATATAAAGCAGATGTAATTCCATAAAAAACCGGGAAAGATATGAAAAACCTTTAAAACATTGCGACTACGTCTGCAGGCCACATCTGATAACATTTACAAAGTTTCAAGTGAATGCAACAGAATAGGTGCAATTGAGCATGTTTTCAATAGTCAGTTTACTTTAAATAGGCAAAATGAATAAGCTATTTGAATACTAAATTGCGCCGGCGTTATTTTGTGTTTTTCTACATAGAAAAAAATCAGAACTGAAAGCGAAGAGAAAAATTAAGGTGAACACTTTCCACTGAAGTTACAGAAATTGGAGATTTCCAGAAAATATAAGCGTTTGATATATAAGCTTCAATTGGGTGGAAAGATTAGAAAAATGTTACCTTATTTCCACTTCATTAAAAACCGGCTTTGACTTTCAAAGGAATTCCAATTTTTTTTAAAAACATATGTAGCAAGCAAAATAATTATTATCTGCATACAGAAAATTCAAAACAGATGTTAACATATATAGAAAAAAGCACGTGAGGTCAACGTATTGAGTACTCAGTGTTAAATTTGGTTGAGTGCCTGTTAGAGCACAAAAACTGAAAGGAGAAAAAAATATATATCTGGTCCAAGGTAGGCTGTAGGAGGAAAAAAATTGTGTATTTTGAAATACGTGCCTTACGTGTTTTCAGTAACATTATTGGGTTCTCTACTTTTGGCTTCCATTGCAAAACAATTCTAACGTCATCTTTACTTGAAACTGGAATCCTTTTAAGTGTCAAGTTGTGCTCTGCTAAGTTGCAGTTGTCAAACTCTCTATTAGAAACTTTTCTGAATCAGCATTTTTTTTGAGAACAAAAACTTGTTCATAAAAATTTTAACAAAAATTTTGTTGTGCTAATACAAGAAAAATTGGAGAAATCTGGACAGTAACAGTATTCGAATATTGCATAATTCAATAAGTGTTTATCAATGCCATTGCATATCTACCCAAAGAAAAGGATCCATCTGAGCATTGATACTTCGGTTAAGTCTTTGACGCCTAAAATTACACTTCCAAATTCACGATGTGGACAACTTGACAGACGAAGTGCAGTGCATATTTCATCGCTTCGATTGCGACTGTGCTCTACTTTGCGAAAGTCAAATGGGTGTTTAACAGGCATGTAAAGATTTGACAGATATATGGGGAGTCAAATCAGCACCCAATTCTCCTGCCAGTCAGTTCTCACGAAGGAACCAGTAGAGCCCGCAGTTTAGCGCAGTCCTACAGTTAAACCTATACCTACTTAATCCACGTTTCTGGAAATCAGTAAGTGTTATCAAGGAAAGTTCTCAGTTTGTAACTAAACCAAGCTTTTTTCTTGAAAATTCAATCCGTTGCAAACTTTCAGACATACAAGTGATCGCTCTCAGTTGTATTTAAAAACACCACAAAGCTCTGTGAAACACCGCAAACTTCGTTGGCACCCAAAAAATGAAGATCAGAAAATACTTTGATGAAAGTATTTGATATTTAAAACTGAAACTTGCAGTCATTTCTTTTGTCTCTGTGCGATTTGGGATTTTAAACAATTTTATATCTGGCATTCTGTTTTGTTAATACATTTGTATTAATAGGTTTTGTATACAATTCAATTCTTGTTTTTTTGGTGCACAATCATTTCATAACAAAAATCTTTGAAACCCCAAAAATTTTAGATCATTGCACCCACTTGAACACAAACAAAACTCAATTAGTTGAAAACGAAAATGAACTTGTAATGTTAATTGAAGAAAAAAAGAAGGTCTTTTGATTTATAGTTATTTGATTTGATAGTTCACTTTAAAAGTTCTTGTTGAAAGAAGTTTTCTAAATACATTATTCAATTAATACAGTGAGATTTTTTAATACGAAGCTCTTGTTTTGAAGACATTATTGCACAGAAGCTCACAAAATGAAGAGAAAAGACAAAATTTGTGATCGAGTGGTTAAAAATTTCCTGATGTCTTTCGGCTAAAGCCATGAATTTCTGCCACCACTGATTTTTGTTGAGATTTTCCTAGCGTTTGCTCATTTAGAGTTTTCATATATCAAATGTTTTAAAAAATCGCAACATTGTAATATTTGCAGAAAAATTTTGTCCAATATTTTATACTCGATTAAAATTTCTTTTGAATAATATCAGCTGAGACTGCTTAGGTTTGGAGGCAAGATTAATTTCCAAATGGTACCTATGAGTAGCTTACTACTACCAGTGGCAAACTTCTTATAAAAGCTTTCTTTTTTACTTTTTTACAATAAATTTGACCAAAGAGACGAAATAATTTTTTAAGGCTCCGGCAGCAAAAAACTGTTTTA
>NC_134477.1:62713096-62717864 GCF_964194025.1 Convolutriloba macropyga | reverse complement strand
CTAATTATGATAAATTGACAATGAACTACTATAAACATAAACTGGTTTTGGATATCAACGGTTGCATTAGATCTCCGTGGGTTGGTAGCTTGATTATGGAAAACAATTCATGTAGGTTTCAAGATCTCTTTTTAGATCGAAAATTGAGTTTCAGGCAGCTCATCATTATTTTTTTTTTTTGGCAACTTTGCAATTTTGCGGTTTTGTATATCAAACTACGATTTCTTTTCTAAGAATTACTTATTTTCAAAATTCCATTGCATTGTCTGTAACTCCTTACGGTTTCCTTCTATACAGCAATAAATATTAAAGATTTCTGAATAGGAGCTCGAATTTTTTAAAATGCATAGCTTCATTTCTTAGGATCTCATTTTTAGGAATATTAGATTAGATGTCACTTTTTATGCGGAATTACGGGATTTTTACCTATAATATGCTTTTCTCAAAACTTTAAACTTTTATATAAGTGTCAAATAGATCTGCTAATAAACTATTGCACTTACAGTGCCAGGAAAGCGGGCAGCTAACTCGCAGCTTTAAAATCAGGCCTCAGCCAAGCATTTCATTTGTTTCAAACTTGAATTAATTAAACGACAAATTTGTGTTGCAAATATTTTCCGTTGCTCAAGCAGTTTTTACCAACAAACTTAAACTTGTTGAGAGAATATGATTTTTACATTTTTGCAAACCATTGAAAAAGACATTTATTATCCATTTATTTATAATTTCTTAAATGAAAGACTTTTTCTGGACCTAACATTAAAATTATTTGTTTAAATTAACTTAACTCTCTTTTATGACCTCTTTTTAGATGATGATTTGATGATATGTATTTCTGTTTGGTAATCCCTCCAGGCAGTTTTTATCAGATTAAGTTTCGGATTTTCTGCTGTTGGTTAACTTCAACTCAAATTCAAAATTCAAATCAGACATTTGATTTTCGTCTCCATGAGGCAGCATTAATGGTTTACTGAAACAAAAATTTGATTAACTGCGTTCGGATGACCGAGAAAAAGAAGAAAAAGAAAACTAGATAGGATTGTATTAAAAACTTGATATTTCGGAGGAAGCAGGTCCGCACTTTGACTACTGATGTGATTTCAGGAGGTGCTCATTATACTCATGATATCAACAGAAGCATCTGCAATTGCTGGACCGACAAATCCAACAATTTCTTCTTCTTCTGATGGTACTCCTACGACTGGTACTGTTGTACCCTCGACTACCTTTGCACCTGGATACACAACGGGAGTCCCTGGAAACGAAACGACCATTGCTACTGGAAACGAAACGACCATTGCTCCCGGAGTCACGACGGGAGTCCCTGGACTGGTAACCAATTTCGGATATGGAATCACCATGATGGGAGTCGCTGGACCCGCAACTACCGTTGCAGCTGGAGTCACGATGGGAGTCGCTGGACCGGCAACTACCGTTGCAGCTGGAGTCACGATGGGAATCCCTGGACCCGCAACTACCGTTCCAGCTGGAATTACGATGGGAGTCCCTGGACCCGCAACTACCGTTCCAGCTGGAGTCACAATGGGAGTCCCTGGACCGGCAACTACCGTTCCAGCTGGAGTCACGATGGGAGTCCCTGGACCAGCAACTACCGTTGCAGCTGGAGTCACGATGGGAGTCGCTGGACCGGCAACTACCGTTGCAGCTGGAGTCACAATGGGAGTCCCTGGACCGGCAACTACCGTTCCAGCTGGAATTACAATGGGAGCCACTGTACCCGCAACTGCCATTCCAGCTGGAGTCACGATGGGAGTCCCTGGACCCGCAACTACCGTTGCAGCTAGAATTACGATGGGAGCCACTGTACCCGCAACTGCCGTTCCAGCTGGAGTCACGATGGGAGTTCCTGGACCCGCAACTACCGTTCCAGCTGGTGGTGCTACCCCGGCACCGGCAACAGTAGTTGTGGTGGGAACAACAGCTGCTCCCATTTCGAATAATGTTAACATAACTCTCATTAATGCCACTGCTACGTCCGCAAATCTTTCAGTTATAGATGCCAGTGGCTCTTCTGGAACTATCGCCGACATTGTCGCATCATGCCAGTCAGGAGATGTGAATGGTTGTGATTCCATCAGCTACAGCACTAATCCGAGCGCTGCTGTCGAGGCATTTTTGTACGTTAGTGGCTTGATCTCGGGAACCTGGTACGAGATAACAGTGAACCAGTCAACTTTTGATGGAACCGCAAACTCTCTCCACTATGACGATATACGTTTCTGCACCGGTCAGTTAGTTAGAGTTTAATTAGAAATCCTCATCCAAGTCATCAAATCTGGAACAATTATAACCTCGCTTGTCAAATAAACATAACTTATCATCCAAAGTTTTTACCCAGAAATTTTTCTGTATTTTCTTTTTGTGTTTATATTCAGTTACAGAATCATTTTCAAAATAAATCGCAATAATAGAAAACTTTGAAAAATTGTCCTTTATCGTTAGTTTCTGTCAATATTTTTCAAGTTTATGACTGCTTGAGAGAGACACTGTTTAGAAAGATTGTATTCTGTGTAGTGGTACGATATAAGTGAGAACGATTGCTTTATAATAGTTTACAATTCTGTGGTATAATCCCTTAACTATGATAATAATAATAATAATAATTGAGTGTCACTGGTTAAGTAAAACGCAAAAGAAAGAGGGGAGAGGTTTGGCAATAAAAGTCAAATTAAAGGAAAAATTAAACTGAGAGAAATAACTTCTGCAGATAATATGAAAATGAACAATATAAATTGGTACTATGATGGTTTGGGGGAAAGGTTTGGGTATCAACAGTTATGTACCGATAACAATTGTTTGTTTGTTGACTGTTCGCTCAGGTTTGATAGCACGACGAATTCTTTTCAAAGGAAGAAGTCATTTAATGAAAATTTGTCTCTGCTTCAAAATTGGGTTACAGTTAACATTAAGTTCATTTTAAAGTACTTTTTGTAGCAAATAATCGGTTAAATCCATTAATAGAGATTACAATTTTTAATTTTTTTCTTCATTTTCTGATTTTAGTTTTTCTTCTTTTTCATTCACTTCAGATTTCACAGCAAACTTTTTGTATCAATTTCATTGATTGCAGTGTCCAGAGTAGATTTTCGAAATAATAGAAAATGTCATTTTTTTTTGTAATTTAGATCTCATGGCAAATGTTGATTATGAGATTTTCTCTCCAAAATTTATCTCCGATTGCTTGGAATGTCTCAAGTGGCATTAATAGAAAATTTTATTATTCCCATGAGATGAAATTGAAAATTTGATTGTACGACGAGCATCACTTCATGAAATGACCAACCTATGATGAGAAAATTGGCCTTGATTTTCAGTTGTTGACAGCTTAGAGTATTTATGGTATTTTTTATCTCTAACTTGAGGGGATAGCACTCTTTATAGAAATAGCCATTTTTAATCATTTTGTTCTTTTTTTCTTTCAAAAAAGGTTACATTGATAAAAAATGACGGTTATTTTCACGTAAAAACTGTCAAATTTATTTCATTTGTAGAAATAAACAAAACTGTGATGAAGATGAAGGCTTCTGCGTTGAAGCATAAATTCATTTTTGTTGAAATAGTTTCACAGTGCCACAACAAAGTTAGCTGGTGTAAGTTAACTTTTTCTAAGTGTAGGATTGTGCCCGTTTTTCTTGATAAGTTAGTTAGGGCAGAAGGTCTTTAAGAGAACTAAAGTCGCCTAGAGGGCTAACTTGGAGAAAAACAATACTAAGGAATTGTTTTCAAAATTTGTTAGAATTTAGAGGCTAAGGCCCCCGAAGCACCTTAGCTGAATTTTAAATTCTACAAAGATTCCTGCAAGTATTAAATTCACCTCGGAAAAGTCTATCAAGATTTTTGATTCTTGTTGCAAGATTTATCTAGAAATTATTCAACTATTCTTTCTCTGAGCTATGCATATCTTTATCAGTTTAATAAATAACAATGACCAAACTTTCTCTCAGAAAAAGGGAAACGAATTACAACATGGATACAATTTTTTAGAGCCAAATCCGACAGTTCTCCTGTCCAAATTGAACGACACAGCAGTCAGCATCAATGTCGCATTAGTGGGGGGCAATTTTGACGACGCAACCGTTACTTTTGTCCCGAGTGACGTGGGACCAATTACCTTTTCTAAGAGCCAGTTGCCATATGTGGCAGAGGGTCTGACCCCCTTAACTAATTACACCCTCACAATTGTGTTCAGTGTTGGGGCTATTACTAACTGTGGGACCAATGGTCCAGTGTCGGCCAATCCGGGTGACATTGTGTACCAGCCAGGTAATTATTTCCGTTTAATTTGTTCTCAACTCAACAGTATTGGGATCTATTCTGTCCCCCCCCCCCCCCCCCCCCCAGCTTAGTGAGCATAAATTTTTTTATGACCCCCAGACGCACGTGCCATTTTCTTAAATAGTAACGTGCTATATAACAACATATAATTTGTAACTGGGGGTCGTAAAAAAACACAGGGGGGGGGGGGGAACAGAATTGATCCCACCCAGTATTGTACCCTTAAAATTATCAGTATCGAGTTTGGCATTCACGACCTGCTTGGATCTGTTCCCTTTTAAACCAGTGTATATTATACTGCCCCTCCCCCAATCCCCCTCCATTTACACGTGTAACTACATAGTAAAATCAATAATAAATATGGCAGGTGCGATTGAATGTAAATAATATCGTCCAACTAAGCTGATGAACAAAAGAAAATATCCCTAATTATTGTTCTACACACAGTCTGAAGGTTGTGCTCCATAACCTG
>NC_134477.1:62653096-62708096 GCF_964194025.1 Convolutriloba macropyga | reverse complement strand
TAGATAAAAAGGTATATCAACATTTATATAATTAATTTTTAAAATATTTGTATTTATTTAATTAAGGTGGTGAAAATTTGAAGGCGGTTAAAAGTGATGGTGTTTAATTTCAGTTCCTCAGCCGCTCGAAAGCCATTTCAATATAACTAAGCTGGGAGACGACAACTACACTATCGCACTGACCTCGGAGGCCTACAACTTTGACAATGGATCAGTGATCGTGTACAACTCCTCAAGTGACCTCTTGGCAGAACAGTCCTTCGTCAGGGCTGACTTCCCAATTGACCTTTATGGATTGACTGCTGCTGATCAGGTGTTAACCTTCGTGTTCACGGCCGCCGTCGGATCCACAACCGATTGCGGAGTGGGGGGTGAGGTTACAAGTGAGAATACTACCGTAAAAGTCGACACCTCAACCATAAAATCCGGTTAGTTCTTTCCTTTTCTCAAACACCACTATAATTAAGTAGCCTCCTCACAAATGGGAAGCTGTTTCAAATTTGCTCGGCGGTAAAATGCGGCCATTTTTAATTATAGGGAAAAGGGTTCACGTAGTATTTTCCCCTTAATAGATGAATTAAGGTAAAGCTCAAATAAAACTTTCCCCAGACTAATAAGTTTGCCTTAAGGTGAGTTATTGGACAAAATAAAATGGAGCATTACTTATAGATAATAAAAGGAGAATTACTTTGTTCACAATTCACAGGATGTGACATTATATGGTTAGTGGGCTATGGGCTAGCGCTGGGTTAGAGATTGAGCTCAAATCTCATCACAGCCCATATTTCAATTAAATCAACATCTGATGTAGTACAAAGTGCAAAACTCAAGGCAAAAAAAATCAAAATCGTCATTTTTCATAACTTTTCATTAGTGTTTAAAATTTGAACAATATTTTTCGTCAGTTCATCAGAATGTTTTAATCGTTTATATGAAATGAATATCAAATATTGTTTTGAGAACTGAAGGATCAAATGTTTTTCCCTTTCGTAAAGAGGAACAAAAAAGCACTAATCAAACCGATCAGGCCCAAAACGAGTAGTTAATCAAGTAATGATTATTTGACTCTGCTTGAAGTCACTGAGAACTTCTGGCGTTTATCGAGAACCACAAAAAGGTTAGAGATATTACGTCAGAATTTCGAGGTGACTTCTGCATAGTCACTTAACCATGCTTAAAACACGAAACGCGCACGCTTTAAAATGACGAAAGTCAACGAAATTCAACTTCTGGCTAAGTAGCAACTTCTGGCATTTTAACTTCTGGCACTGCAGACTTTCGGCATTTTAAAATATGCACGTGAGTGTTTTAATTATGCATAAGCCAGTACGCAAAATAAAGATTGAACAGAAAAATTTCCATCATGCGCCAATCTGAATGAAGCCATGAACGCGAAAACGAATTTGTGAATCTGGGATTTCTCCCTTTATAAACACAGCAACGAAAACTTAGCCCCCTTATGTTATAAAAAAGGCGATTGGGTGCTGGCTATTGGTTACATGCCCGCTAAGCGGGTCAAAAGGAACGGGTAATAGGAGGAATGGATTATTTGAAGGAGTGAAATTATGATCAAAGATCTTTATGACCTTGAAGGTTCTTCATGTGACATTGGGTCAGAATTGGTCTGATAAAGTTTAGTTTGTTCTAGCGCTTGAATTTAGAACGAAACAAATTTTCTTGACTTACTCACTCAGAAAAATGACTTTTACACTCACTAACTTAAGATCAAGTGAGGACAGAAGGTCATAAATATTCCATGCGGAAAAATAAGTCAGGTTGATGTGAGGTTTTGACTTAGTTTTAAAATGACGAAAGTCGACTTTTTAAAATGACGACACGCAACCGAAATCAACTTCTGGCTAATTAGGAACTTCTAGCATTTCAACTTCTGGCATTTTAACTTTATTTTTAAGCCAGTCA
Organism: Convolutriloba macropyga; assembly: GCF_964194025.1. Taxonomy (NCBI): domain Eukaryota; kingdom Metazoa; phylum Xenacoelomorpha; order Acoela; family Convolutidae; genus Convolutriloba; species Convolutriloba macropyga. Next base: position 62,706,176 of record NC_134477.1, on the reverse strand, counting down.
ACAATTATTTTGGCTAATTAAAAAACTTTTCTGTGAAAAACAAAGATACAACTGATTGAATTAATCAACAGCTATATGCCATTTAATGCAACCGGTTATAATTTCATGAGTTCAAAATTAACGTTCAAGTTCAAGTTCCGGTTGAAAGGGTCAAATTGAACAGTTAGATTCGCTGTCAGCCCCCTTCCCTACCAACCGCAAACATAACCAACTTAACCACTTTATATTGGTGAATGATGTTAAAAAATTACTTTGATGTGTTGTTTTATATATAAAGAAATAGAGAAACAAAATACTTTGCTAGTGTTGGGACAAATACCGAGATTTTGAGACCTTCTATTTCAAAATTCCCCAATAGTTCCACTGAATTCAAAAATATACTTCATAATCTAATTGTTACAGACCAAATACGACCTTATATATATATATATATATATATATATATATATATATATATATATATATATATATATATGTATAAATATATATATATATATATAGAGAGAGAGAGAGAGATTTTTAAATAGATGTATTAATGTATATATTTATACTAATATATATATATATATATATATATATATATATATATATATATATGTATATATATATATATATATATATATATATACCCAGGATGAAGTCCTCGGCTCAAGACAGGTATGGAGTAAACGGAGCTGAGTCGCGGACAGGAGGTACGCTGCAAACAAGTTCATAGTCTGGACAAATTCTCGGTCACACTGCTCCAGCTGGCCTATACCGTAATTGGATCTGTTCGGCCTATATGTCAACTGATTCTGTTCGGTCTGGCCAATACAAGGTTGTCGATCTTTTCTGTCTGGTACATACCTGAATTGGGTGTGTTCGGATTGGCCCTTACCTAGTCTTTGGTATATTTGATCAGGCCCATACCCAACCGTTGGGCTTTGTAGTCTGGCCCGTACCCATAATTCGGCCTGGTCCTTACCTATTTTTGGCTGCAACCCCGAAAAAAATCAGCCTGTTAACCTCTTCAGAGTGGTAATAGTAAGAAAGTTAGATCTAATCAGCGCCAAACAAAATATTTGAACGGATGAAAACCCAGAAGTTCAGCTCAATACACTAGCCAGTCCTCTGCAAAAAGAAATATTTGCGCGCTGAAATGACCATTTTTGTGAGCAGCAGCCTATCTTTGGCAACTAGCAGCATAAAGATAGACGATTAAGCATATACTGAATTTCGGTTACTTAATACACTGTGGTTCTTGGATTGGATGATTTGTTGGTTAACAAACAGTCAAAAAAGTGTAAGTTGACTGTGGACCAAAAATTAAAAATTGATTATTATTCTCTCATTGTAATTCTACATGTTTAAGCCAGTTTGAACCAGGGTAACCAAAGTCTGTTCAGTCTGGCCCAGAGTTGGTCTTGGGTCTGCTCAATCTGGCCCAGGATCGGCCTTGGGTTTGTTCGGTTTGGCTCGGGTCGTGGGTCTGTTCGGATTGGCCCAAGGTGGGCCTTGAGTCTGTCTGGTCTAGCCCAGGGCTTATTCTTGTGTCTCTTTGGTCTGGCTCGGTGTCAGCCTTGGGTCTTTTCGGTGCGCCTAGGGTAACCAAAATCTGTTCCATCTGGTCCATAGCTGAATTTGGGTCTGTTCGGTCTGAACCCCTCTGCCCACGACCAAAATCCTCTGGCCTATATGTGTTTTGGCCCGAGAACCTCTTCGTGGGTATATATATATATATATATATATATATATATATATATATATATATATATATATATATATATATCAAGAAATCCTTTTCCATTTCTCCAAAGAATTGGAACAATTCCTGCGCTGGGAATGCCTTGAGCCTGTTACGTTTTTGGTAACATCTGTGTGCATGCTATGTACTATATCTCAATTCTTTCATCCATTGCTAAAACAAGTCCAAATATATTTGATATCTATTTTTGTCTCTTATGTGCTGTCATGTCCCACATATTTTGTGATATTTAATATTGATACTGTGTAAGAAAACAGGCGTGAGTGTGTGCTTGTGATTGACACTATTACTTTGTTTTAGGCGCCGATCGAGTTACACATGGGACACTACTGCTTCTAATCGGACTTCTCGTCGCTAGCAAAATTGCGGCTGTTCTCTAAAACACACAGATAAACACCTTTTACCTTGTACTATAATACCGCGTGATATGGATGGGTCCTTAAAAGAATAAAACCTGGCATCTTTTCCGTTGTCCCCCCCCCCACCCCCCAGCTTAGTGGCTGCATACGTTTTTGCACCCCAAAAGACTGCGGGGCCATATTTTCACATAATTATTTACTATGTAATGGCACGTGATCTGTAACATGAAGGTGCATAATGTACTGGGGTGGTCACAAGCGAAGCAAACAAAATATCCGAATATTCTAAGTTTGAGCGCGAGTAGGGTGGGGGGGGGGGGGTGTTGTCATTTGGGTTTTGAGGTTGGGACACATTAAGGGAAAATGTGCCTGCTAAAAAAAATTTTTGTTGTGCAAAAATATTAAACACGCGCTTTCTGGACTAACTAACTTTTTGACTGTTTTGTTTTATCTGTGGCGTTTAGCTGTATATAGTTGACTGTCCGGAACAACCTTCCCCAGTAGAATATTTCCATATATGACATTATACAGCGTCTTTTCCTTCATATCCCCTCCAACTATATTTACGTAATGGGGTGGGAGTGGTGGCGCGACTATACGTTATATGCCCATTAAGGATGGATGGGAGAGGGCTTTGAAGGGGAAGGTCCTGTTGACGAATGCCACGATTAAAAAGAAAAAAAAATGTTCACGGGGGAAGGGAAGAAGTTGACATAATTCAGAGTAAATTGCTGACTCTTCTACAAATTATTAACAAGTTGCTAAAACTATTTTAATATGAATTGTGCTGCCATCTTCACTCGAATAAACAACAATAATACTACTTAGCTTTACTGTCTCAAGGATACTTTTTGCATTTTGACTCGACTTTTGTTTGTTTGTACAAATGGAACATGGATAATGCTCTGTAAATAGATTGCTTACGACTTTAATTCAATAACGCTCAAGCTGCCGTCGAATTCTAATTCAACTCTCTCACTTCAATTTCCAACATATAGCCAAACGTATTTTCTGAAACTTTTATTCTCACTCGATCTAATAGGGGAAGAACTAAATACTCAAATAAGTTTTTTATTGTTCAGTAAATTTTGGCCGATTGATATATTCATTGTAGAGGGTTGTGAGAGGTATGATTAGAGAGCCCGTTCAGCGTAGAATATATAATAAAAAAGAGTTTTTTGAATTTTTTTCAACTGAGTTATCAAGGTTTGAACATTTGACTGATTTTCGTTGTTTCTGTTCACATTATCAGTATTTTACAGAATTTTTTTCCTAATTCTGCTGACAAATATGTTGAAAGTATTAAAAATTGTTTGTAATATTTTATCTCTAAAGATAAAAGAGGTTTTTTGAACTCTTTGAGCCAATTTTAGCTAATTTTTGCTAAGTTTTTCAAAGTTCAGTCATCAAAAACGTCACGAAATAAGCTATTTATTTGTTTTATTTAAATTGGAAGAAAAAACACCTTGAATTTAGCAAAAATATGAGACAATCTTTATTAACTCCAAAGAGGGCTAGTTTTATTTGCGCTTCCATTGAGAGTTTTCTTGAATTAAAATTTTGCTCCTTAAATTTTTTTGTCAAAAATTTTGCTTAAAATTTTTTTGTCAAAATGAGCAAATCCATAATGTTCGGAAAAAAAACATGTTCCTAGTGGACGAACAGCAGAAGGCTATTTTTGGTCTAACCATCGTTTTTTTACAGTAAAAAGTAATTTTAATTAAACTCAGTCGCCATTTTTTTCTTAAAACATTTTTTCCTTTTTGCTAAGATTTATCCATATTACAGAACCAAACCACTCAAATCAAGGTGTTTCAAGGACAGGTACGATTGACTTCCTAAGGAGCTTCAAGGAAGCCTCTCTAGCTTATTTAGTCAAAACCTTACGATCGTTTTGACATTTAAAAATACTCCGAAGCTTTTTTATTTAAGTTGATAGCTAAAGTGTTTCATCACTTTGACATCGATTGTTTAAAAAATAAATTAGACGTTTTTCCTTTCTCATCTATTTTCTTTTACTTTTTCTCATTACTTACAGATTGAATATCACATTATTGGAGTTGAAAATGAAGCACAAATGAATCAGTCTATTGTTGATAGCTAGTTTTTTATGACTTTGAAATTTATTGTTATCGGAAGATACAAATGTATTTTTTGTCTTCGCCCCTTTTTGTTCTTTTTGTCTACCTGTTATCTAGTGTCATTATTCAGATGTCAAGTTTCACAATATTGGTGTTCAAAGAAGGCACAACGGGTTATTTCTTACACGGAATAGATAAGGGCTTTAAAGGCTTTGACACATTTTTACTCGCAAAATATAATACAATTAATGTTTTTCTTCTGTATTTATCGTTTGTTTATGCAGACGTACGACAAAATCTGGAAAATTACAGATCCCAATATTTTCATTTTAAAGATTTTAGTTGATATCTAACAGTTTTCTATATTTGAAATTATTCGTATTCATAAAATCTAAACTTCTTTTTTAACTTTACCGTTCTTGTTCTTTTTTGTCTACTTGTTACCAAAACTCCTTAAGTAGGGGTCCCATGTTTTTTTTCTAATGAAGCACAATTTAGTTTGATTTTGTTTGCGCTTTATTTGACGCTATTTAGACCTTGTAATTTTGACTTCAGTTGGAAGCAATTTTTTTTATTCATACACCTGATTGTTCTGAACATTATTTGAATTTTCCTCAATTGGTAGTTAATTAAGCCGTGAATGTATATGAGAGGTGTGGGAACATAATCTGCAAACGCTTATTACCGAGCCTCATTGATCATAAACCGCTCTGAAACCTTTCCGGAACCTGTTGCAACTGAAAACGAACTTTGTATTGAAATTACTGAAAATCTGAATTTGGAAACCGCGAAAATGTCACTTTTTGTCAAACTTGTGATGCTAAACTGTTTTATGAGGCGAAAGAAAACTCCATAACATAGATTGTGCAAAAAAGAATTACTTAGAGTGAAGGTTTTATTGGCAAAATTCGTTTCAGCGATTGAATGAATTATATCGAGTGAATTATTGTTTGCTGTTTATGGACCACATGTGTATTGGAGCAAAGTTAGAGCAATTATTCCAGTTACTGGTTCACATAAAACAATAGACAGTCGTGACGCATATTGCTTCAATTGCGGATAGTTTTTTGACGACAGAGATGATTAACCACAGTTTTCATTTTCAAAACATTTTAACCACCGATTTTCCGTTCTGTTGTAAATAACCGAAAACTAAGAAAACCGAAAAGTTTCAAAAATTACTTGTGGGTTTCCTAACTTGTTTGTGTAAATTTAGCTGCTGCTAAATAAAATTTAATTATAATCAATTTCGATATTTTTTTCAGCTGCGCCATCATAATTTCCATACATGCCTTGATTGTGTAAATACTTTTTTGGTTTTTGTTTCTGCACTGTGAGTTGAAAATAAATTCGGCCAAACGAAAACAGAAGAGATGAAAAAACTGTTTGTTCAAACTTTCGAAGCTCAATTAATAAAAAGCTTGCAGCTAAGACAGATCAAACCATCTTGTAAAGCTCTTAGCAATAAATTGTTAAAAAAGTAATTAAAAATTATGGCCAAAAGTGAAGGCGGATTAATGCTTTTGGCAGATACGATAAGTTTTCACTCCGGAGTTAGCTAGTAAGCTATAAAACATAGAGGTATTGTTGTTCAAACTAAAAAAAATGAAAGCTTGTAAATAAAACGAATGCTTATGGTTGACATTTAGCATTCATTAAAATAACTTGAATAATAGTTGAGTATAAAATTTTTTTGTAAGTACCGGCCGCACGTACCATTGAAAAGTTTTTGTTCTGGTTGACAATGACTTGGATTGGTACGTGTAGCGTTTTATCTTGTAATCAACAAAAGTTTAAAGCTCTACTCAGATAAGCTGTTATGACGCAGAAGAATTCACATAACAGATAGTGGTTGAAAACTAATTGATTCGTTAGTCTCTGTTATGGGTACAACATAAAACCAAAAACAAATGCTTTCAAAACAGGGCTGCAATTAATACAAGACTTTTTATTGGCTACATTTTAAGAAAATAACAATAAAAACTTTTAAAAATTACTCAGTTATTGTCATTTTTTGACCAACTCTTTAGTTCAAAAATCAACTTTTGACGCAGTGCAGAATAGAAATTGCAAAAAGCTTGACATTAATTTTTTCAGTTGACTTTTGAGCAATGGCTGCGGGTGCAGTGTCTCAAAATAATGGAATAATGGTACGTATTTTGGTAATCATTGTGAATCATTGCTCAAACCCTACATAAATAAAAACAATCACAAATAAACACAACTAACCATCCAACCCCCCTTTGAGTTGAGAGGCAGGAATAGAACTAAAGTTATAGAGCTAAAGTCACATTTAACCACTTTTAAGAGTAATTTTGTCATGATTATTTGACGATTTTAATAGCACCAATCATATATAAAATTGAAATCGGGCTGAAATGATTGATAGAGGGGCCCAGGATGAAGTCCGTGACCCAAGACAGGTATTGGCAAGACCGACTTGGGTCGCGGACTGGGGGGTCAGGTACGACCATCCACAATGGCCTGGAAAAAATTTGGGTCGCGCCTTCCGTCTGGCCAATGGCAATTTTAGTCTGTTCGGTCTGGCCAATACCCATATTTCGGTCTCTTCGGTCTGGCCAATACCCATATTTTGGTCTGTTCGGTCTGGCCAATACCCATATTTTGGTCTGTTTGGTCTGGCCAATACCCATATTTCGGTCTGTTCGGTCTGGCCAATATCTAATTTCAAGGCATAGAGGTCCAGCCAAACAAGAGCCAAATTGTATAAATGCGTGCTGTATTGACTGTTTTTCAAAATAGCAGCCCATAAATGGGAAACGACATCTACTTCTAGATGATTAGAATACTTCATTAACCTTCCTCTGAAATTTGCATTTGTCTTTAAATCGACGGTTTTTTTCAATAATTTCTTTTTAAAATCTCATATTCATTTGTCATTCAAAAAATGAAACGAATAAATTATAATTTTTATTGGATGCTTATACACGTTTAAATGAGTCTGGCTAATAGTCTCGCCTAGGATCTGTTGGGTCTGGCCAATGGTCTGGACAACGGTCTGGCGGATGGTCTGGCCTACGGTCTGGACAATGGTCTGGCCTCAGGTCTGTTCGGTCTCGCCATTAATCTTGACAACAGTCTGGCGGATGGTCTGGCCTATGGTCTGGACAAGGGTCTGGCGTAGGGTCTGCTCGGTCTGGCCATTGGGCCAGACAACGGTCTGGTGGATGGTCTGGCCTACGGTCTGGACAATGGTCTGGCCCAAGGTCTGTTCGGTCTGGCCATTAATCTTGACAACGGTCTAGCGGATGGTCTGGCCTACGGTCTGGACAATGGTCTGGCCTAAGGTCTGTTCGGTCTGCCCAATGGTCTGGACAATGTCTGGTCAGTGTGGCCAATGGTGTTCAAAGTCTGTTCAGTCTGGCCAATGTTGGCCAAAGTCTGCTCGGTCTGGCCAATACCTATCTTTGGGTATTGTCGGTCTGGCCAATACCTGTTTTGGGTATGGTCGGTCCGGCCAATACCTGTCTTGGGTCGCTGACTTCATCCTGGGGGTGAAATGATAGAGGGGTGAAATGATTGAGGGGGAAATGATAGAGGGGCGAAAAAATAGATGGGTGAAATGATAGAGGGGTGAAATGATAGAGGGTTGAAATTATAGAGGGGTGAAACGATAGAGGGATGAAATGATAGAAGAGTGAAATGATCGAGGGGTGAAATGAGAGAGGGGTTAAATGATAGAAGGGTGAAAAGATAGACGGGTGACATGATAGAGGGTTGAAATGATAGAGGGGTGGGGTGAAATGATGTAGGGGTGAAATGATCTAGGGGTGAAATGAGAGAGGGGTTAAATAAGAGAGGGGTGAAAAGATAGAGGGGTGACATGATAGAGCGTTGAATTGATAGATGGGGGAAAGGATAGTGTGGTAAAATTATAGAGGAAATGATGGAGGGGTGAAATTATAGAGTGGTGAAATGATAGAGTGGTGAACTGATCGAGGGTTGAAATTATAGTGGGATGAATTGATAGAGGGGTGAAATGATAGAGGGGTGAATTGATAGATGGCTGAAATGATAGTGAGGTAAAATTATAGAGGAAATTATAGAGGGTTGAAATGATGCATGGGTGAAATGATAGTGGGATGAAATTATAGAGGGGTTGAATGATAGTTGGGTAGAATTGTAGAGGAAATGATAGATGGGTGAAATGATAGAGGTGTGAAATGATCGTGGGGTGAAACTATAGTGGGATAAAATGATAGAGGGGTGAAATGATAGAGGAGTGAAGTGATCGAGGTTATAAATTATAGTGCGGTAAAATAATAGAGGAAACAATAGAGGGTTGAAATGATCGAAGGGTGAAACTAAAGAGGGGTGAAATGATAGGGGGTTGAATTGATAGAGGGGTGAAATGATAGAAGGGTGAAATGTTAGAGGGGTGAAATTATAGAGGAGTGAAGTGATCGAGGGTTAAAATGAAAGAGGAATGGCGGAATGATAGGGGGTTGAAAAGACAGAAGGGTGAATTGATAGATGGGTGAAACGATAGTGGGGTAAAATTATAGAGGAAATTATAGAGGGGTGAAATGATAGTTGGCAAAAATTACAGAGGAAATGATAGAGGGGTGAAATGATCGAGGGGTGAAACTATAACGGGTGAAATGATAGAGGGGTGAATTGACAGATGGGTGAAATGATAGAGGGGTGAATTGATAGATGGGTGAAATGACAGTGGGGTAAAATCATAGAGGAAATTATAGAGGGGTGAAATGATGGATTGATGAAATGATAGTGGGGTAAAACTATAGAGGGGTTAAATGATAGTTGGTTAAAATTAAAAGGATATGATAGAGGGTTGAAATGATAGAGGTGTGAAATGATTATGGGGTGAAACTATAGTGGGATAAAATGATAGAGGGGTGAAATGATGGAGGATTGAAGTGGTCGAGGGTATGAATTATAGTGGGGTAAAATTATAGAGGAAAAATAGAGGGGTGAAATGATAGTTGGCAAAAATTACAGAGGAAATGATAGAGGGGTGAAATGATCGAGGGGTGAAATTATAACGGGTGAAATGATAGAGGGGTGAATTGACAGAGGGGTGAAATGATAGAGGGGTGAATTGATAGATGGGTGAAATGACAGTGGGGTAAAATCATAGAGGAAATTATAGAGGGGTGAAATGATGGATTGATGAAATGATAGTGGGGTAAAACTATAGAAGGGTTAAATGATAGTTGGGTAAAATTAAAAGGATATGATAGAGGGTTGAAATGATAGAGGTGTGAAATGATTATGGGGTGAAACTATAGTGGGATAAAATGATAGAGGGGTGAAATGATGGAGGATTGAAGTGGTCGAGGGTATGAATTATAGTGGGGTAAAATTATAGAGGAAAAATAGAGGGTTGAAATGGTCGAGGGGTGAGATTAAAGAGGGGTGAAATGATAGAGTGGTGAAATGGTAGAGGGGTGAAATGATAGAGGGGTGAAATGATAGAGGGGTGAAATAATAGAGGGGTGAAATGATCGAGGGGCGAAATTATAGATGGGGTGAAATGATGGAGGGGTAAATTGAAAGAGTGGTGGAATGATAGAGGGATGAAAATGTAGAAGGGTGAATTGATAGATGGGTGAAATGATAGTGGGGTAAAATTATAGAGGAAATGATAGAGAGAAGAAATGATCGAGGGTTGAAATTATAGAGGGTAAAATGATAGAGAGGTGAAATGACCGAGGGGTATAATTATTGTGGGATGAAATGGTTGAAGGGGAAATGATAGAGGCGTAAATTGATCGAGGTTTGAAATTATAGAGGGGCGAAATGATAGAGGTGTGAAAAGATAGAGGAGTGAAATGATCGAGGGGTGAAATGAGAGAGGGGTTAAATGATAGAAGGGTGAAAAGATAGACGGGTGACATGATAGAGGGTTGAAATGATAGAGGGGTGGGGTGAAATGATGTAGGGGTGAAATGATCTAGGGGTGAAATGAGAGAGGGGTTAATTTACAGAGGGGTGAAAAGATAGAGGGGTGACATGATAGAGGGTTGAATTGATAGATGGGGAAAGGATAGTGTGGTAAAATTATAGAGGAAATGATGGAGGGGTGAAATTATAGAGTGGTGAAATGATAGAGGGGTGAACTGATCGAGGGGTGAAATTATAGTGGGATGAATTGATAGAGGGGTGAAATGATAGAGGGGTGAATTGATAGATGGCTGAAATGATAGTGAGGTAAAATTATAGAGGAAATTATAGAGGGTTGAAATGATGCATGGGTGAAATGATAGTGGGATGAAATTATAGAGGGGTTGAATGATAGTTGGGTAGAATTGTAGAGGAAATGATAGAGGGGTGAAATGATAGAGGTGTGAATTGATCGTGGGGTGAAACTATAGTGGGATAAAATGATAGAGGGGTGAAATGATAGAGGAGTGAAGTGATCGAGGGTATAAATTATAGTGCGGTAAAATAATAGAGGAAATAATAGAGGGTTGAAATGATCGAAGGGTGAAACTAAAGAGGGGTGAAATGATAGGGGGTTGAATTGATAGAGGGGTGAAATGATAGAAGGGTGAAATGTTAGAGGGGTGAAATTATAGAGGAGTGAAATGATCGAGAGTTGAAATGAAAGAGGAGTGGCGGAATGATAGGGGGTTGAAAAGACAGAAGGGTGAATTGATAGATGGGTGAAACGATAGTGGGGTAAAATTATAGAGGAAATTATAGAGGGGTGAAATGATAGTTGGCTAAAATTACAGAGGAAATGATAGAGGGGTGAAATGATCGAGGGGTGAAATTATAACGGGTGAAATGATAGAGGGGTGAATTGACAGAGGGGTGAAATGATAGAGGGGTGAATTGATAGATGGGTGAAATGACAGTGGGGTAAAATCATAGAGCAAATTATAGAGGGGTGAAATGATGGATTGATGAAATGATAGTGGGGTAAAATTATAGAGGGGTTAAGTGATAGTTGGGTAAAATTAAAAGGATATGATAGAGGGTTGAAATGATAGAGGTGTGAAATGATTATGGGGTGAAACTATAGTGGGATAAAATGATAGAGGGGTGAAATGATGGAGGATTGAAGTGGTCGAGGGTATAAATTATAGTGGGGTAAAATTATAGAGGAAAAATAGAGGGTTGAAGTGGTCGAGGGGTGAGATTAAAGAAGTGTGAAATGATAGAGTGGTGAAATGATAGAGGGGTGAAATGATAGAGGGGTGAAATGATAGAGGGGTGAAATAGTAGAGGGGTGAAATGATCGAGGGGCGAAATTATAGATGGGGTGAAATGATGGAGGGGTGAAATGAAAGAGGGGTGGAATGATAGAGGGATGAAAATGTAGAAGGGTGAATTGATAGATGGGTGAAATGATAGTGGGGTAAAATTATAGAGGAAATGATAGAGGGAAGAAATGATCGAGGGTTGAAATTATAGAGGGTAAAATGATAGAGAGGTGAAATGACCGAGGGGTATAATTATTGTGGGATGAAATGGTTGATGGGGAAATGATAGAGGGGTAAATTGATCGAGGTTTGAAATTATAGAAGGGCGAAATGATAGAGGTGTGAAAAGATAGAGGAGTGAAATGATAGAGGGTCGAAATGAGAGATGGGTGAAATGATAGATGGTTGAAATGATTGAGGGTGAAAAGACAGAGGGGTGAAATTATAGAGGGGTGAAATGATAGAGGGGTGAAATAATAGAGGGGTGAAAAGATAAAAGGGTGATTTGATAGATGGGTGAAATGATAGTGGGGTAAAATTATAGAGGAAATGATAGAGGGGTGAAATGACCGAGGGTTGAAATTATAGAAGGGTAAAAAGATAGAGAGGTGAAATGATCGATGGGTAAAATTATAGTGGGATGAAATGATTGAGAGGTGAAATGATAGAGGGGTGAAATGATCGAGGGTTGAAATTATAGAGGGGTAAAATGATAGAGGGGTGAAATGATAGTTGGCTAAAACTATAGAGGAAATGATAGAGGGGTGAAATGATCGAGGGGTGAAATTATACGGGGTAAAATGATAGAGGGGTGAATTGATGAAGGGGTGAAATGATAGAGGGGTGAATTGATAGATGGGTGAAATGATAGTGGGGTAAAATTATGGAAGAAATTATAGAGGGAAGAAATGATGGATTGATGAAATGATTATGGGATAAAATTATAGAGGGGTGAAATCATAATTGGGTAAAATTATAGAGGAAATGATAGAGGGGTGAAATGATAGAAGTGTGAAATGACCGTGTGGTGAAAATATAGTGGGATAAAATGATAGGGGATGAAATGATGGAGGAGTGAAGTGGTCGAGGGTATAAATTATAGTGGGGTAAAATTATAGAGGAAAAAATAGAGGGTTGAATTGATCGAGGGTCGAAATTACGAGGGGTGAAATGATAGAGGGGTGAAATGATAGAGGGGTGAAATTAGAGATGGGGTAAATTGATCGAGGGGTGAAATGAAAGAGTGGTGGAATGATAGAGGGATGAAAAGATAGAAGGGTGAATTGATAGATGGGTGGAATGATAGTTTGTTAAAATTATAGAGGAAATGATAGAGGGATGAAATGATCGAGGTTTGAAATTATAGAGGGTTAAAATGATAGAGGTGAAGTGATCGAGGGGTAAAATTATAGTGAGATGAAATGATTGAAGGGTGAAATGATAGAGGGGTAAATTGATCGAGGGTTGAAAATATAGAGCGGCGAAATGATAGAGTTGTGAAAAGATAGAGGGTTGAAAAGATAGAGGGGTGAAATGATAGAAGGGTGAAATGATCGAGGTGTGAAATGATAGAGGGTGAAATGATAGAGGGGTGAAATGATAGAGGGGTGGAATGAGAGAGGGTTGAAATGACAAAGGGGTGAAATTATAGAGGGGTGAAATGATAGAGGGGTGAAGTGATCGAGGGGTAAATTTAAAGAGGGGTGAAATGATAGAGGGGTGAAATGATAGAGGGTTGAAAAGATAGAGGGGTGAAATGATAGAAGGGTGAAATGATTGAGGGTGAAATGACAAAGGGGTGAAATTATAGAGGGGTGAAATGCTAGAGGGGTGAAGTGATCGAGGGGTAAATTTAAAGAGGGGTGAAATGATAGAGGGCTGAAATGATAGAGGGGTGAAATGATAGAGGGTTGAAAAGATAGAGGGGTGAAATGATAGAAGGGTGAAATGATCGAGGTGTGAAATGATAGAGGGTGAAATGATAGAGGGGTGAAATGATAGAGGGGTGGAATGAGAGAGGGTTGAAATGACAAAGGGGTGAAATTATAGAGGGGTGAAATGATAGAGGGGTGAAGTGATCGAGGGGTAAATTTAAAGAGGGGTGAAATGATAGAGGGGTGAAATGATAGAGGGGTGAAATGATAGAGGGTTGAAAAGATAGAGGGGTGAAATGATAGAAGGGTGAAATGATCGAGGTGTGAAATGATAGAGGGTGAAATGATAGAGGGGTGAAATGATAGAGGAGTGAAGTGATCGAGGGTATAAATTAAAGTTGGGTAAAATTATAGAGGAAATAAAAGAGGGGTGAAATGATCGAGGGGTGAAATTATAGAGGCGTGATATGATAGAGGGGTGAAATGATAGAGGGTTGAAATGATAGAGGGGTAAAATGATAGAGGGGTGAAATGATAGAGGGGTGAAATTATAGAGGGGTGAAATGATAGAGGGGTAGAATGATAGTGGTAAAAGACAGAATGGTGAATTGATAGATGGGTGAAATGATAGTGGGGTAAAATTATAGGGGAAATGATAGAGGGGTGAAATGTTAGAGGGTTGAAATTATATAGGGATGAAATGATGGAGGGGTGAGTTGATAGATGAGTGAAACGATACAGGGGTGAAATGATAGAGGGGTGATTTTATAGAAGGATGAAATGATAGAGGGGTGAAGTGATCGAGGGGTGAAATGATAGAGGGGTGAAAAGATAGAGGGGTGAAATGATCGAGGGGTGAAATTATAGTGCGATGAAATGATAGAGGGGTGAAATGATGGAGGATTGAAGTGATCGAGGGTATAAATTAACGTGGGGTAAAATTATAGAGGAAATGATAGAGGGTTTAATTGATAGAGTGGTGAAATGATAAAGGGGTGAAGCAATAGAGGGGTGAATTGATAGATGAGTGAAACGATAGGGGGATTAAATGATAGTGGGGTGAAATTAAAAAGGCATGAAATGATAGAGGGGTGAAGTCATCGAGGGTTGAAATGACAGAGGGGTGAAATGATAGAGGGGTGAAATGATAGAGGGGTGGAATGAGAGAGGGTTGAAATGATAGAGGGGTGAAATGATAGAGGGGTGAAATGATCGAGGTGTGAAATTATAGAGGGATGAAACAATAGAGGGGTGAAATGATAGAAGGTGAAATGATAGAGGGGTGAAATTATAGAGGGGTCAAATGAGAGAGGGGTGAAGTGATCGAGGGATAAAATTATAGAGGGGTGATATGATAGAGGGTGAAATAATGGCGTTGAGTTTCACAAATGACCACCACGGAACTAAAAATTTGAATAAGTAGTAAAAATTCACTTTCAGTTTTTTGCAAGATTTCCGTATTAGCTCCTTTCTAGCTCCTCTCTTCACTAACCCATAAATATCTTCATTCACCAAATGTGTTTGGTCTCAAAATGACCTCAAAAACAAGTTTTGCTTCTAAACATTTTATTAAATTGTAAAACAGCCAATTAATCAGATGCAATTTAAACAGTTAACATTATCCACGTTACAATAACAACAAAAGTATCATAACAAAGAGGTTTTTAAGTTATATAATTTTATATTACCGAGCACAAAGTGAAAAAAATGTTGCTTTCTAGATTTCGCTTTTCAATTGGACTGTTTGGCGAAGGCAAAAAATATTTGTTCACTCTTTCTTTGCATGAAAGATTGTAAAACTAGCACAACTAGAATTGGTCAAAATCGAGGCTGATATTGTTTATGGCATTGAAAAATGAATCTGTTTGCAACTATTTTTTCCCAATCGAGCTAAATTGTCTTTGAACTACAAAACAAAAACAAGTTTTTATTCGTTAAGATGATTTATAAGAGCGTAATATAATGTCTAAAAAGGGGCCCTCCAATTCAGCATTAGTTTTTTCACTTAGTTGTTGAACGATATGTGAATGTTTGAAAGTTTTCTACCTCTTCCTCATTTAGTAGACAATTAAGTCAGATATGTGGTTGAGCCGTGTCGGAACATTAGGTGCACACGCACTTTGCCTTTCAGCTAATGTGCGTGCGCACCTAATGTTCCGACACCGCTCAATCACATATCTGACTTAATTGTCTACTAAATGAGGAAGAGATAGAACACATTCAAACATTCACATATCGTTCAACAACTAAGTGAAAAAACTAATGCTGAATTAGAGGGCCCCTGAGACTTGTCATTAATGAAAGCACTGGGCACGACAAACATAAAAGTCTAACAAAAGTAAACATTAATTACGACCAAAACTTGGTGTCTACACAAAAAAAACACTTATTAAAAAATACAAAGGCAGTCAAATAAAACCTAAAATATACATTTCAACTTGTACTTCATACAACATATGAGACCTGCGCATAATGAGACTCGGTAGCAGGTCGACTAAGAGAAGGAAAAAGGCTAATGCTAAAAAATACGGTCCTGGTTTCGAAAACAACAAACTTCGATTGGATTTACACCAAAACGTATCAACTTAACTCATTAAGAAGGTTAAAATAAACTTAATGGAACAGAAACGAGACCTATCATTACTCATTATATGTCGGGCTAATACAAAAAAGAACGGCCGAAACGAGAAATAGAATCAAATAAATTTAACAAGAAAACGATTTCAAAACTATTAGAACTATAAACTATTCATGAAAAGCAATAAAAATCATAAATAAAACTGTTTTCAACGCCAATTGAGCCACATCATAAGAGTGATAATAGAACGAGGAAATAAAAATCCAGACAAGGATGAACAACCAAGAAATCACCTTTTTTTAAATGAAAATGCTTAATATCAAAGCCAAGAAACCATTAGTTGAAAATAACAGTTGCAAAAGAAAGAACTTGATTTGCGAGAAAGCGGATGCAATCTGTCGTTACAGAGACTAAAAAGCAAAATTGAGAGAAAAAAGATAACACTAAAAAAGCCAAAAAACCACTATTCTTTAAAAACAAATATTTTCAAGAAAACCAGAAGATCAGAAGCCTTAAACCTTAAAAAAACAGACTAATTAGCATCCAACGAGGACGCTAGATTGTTATTAGTGAGACCGAATCATAAGACAACAAAAAGTTAAGTAGGTCAAAAACCAAAAATTAACAAATGGTTCATAAAAGTTAGTTCACTAAAAATTTATAAAAACTAAAAATAAATACAATTGACAAAACACCAATTTTTTTGGCTCTGGTATACATTGATTTTTAATGGTTTTTTGCATTAAGTCTTCTTGGAAAAAGACAGCAGAAAGGATCCGAAAAACTGACAAGTGAAGAAAAATCTCAAAATTTCTATGAAAAGAGTCTGTAGATTAAAAAAAATAGATTCTGTAGAGTCAAAAAATAATCAAAAGCAAAACCTTGTTCGCAGCTACAGCAAGTTGATGAAACATGTCGATAATGCGATTGAGTTACGTGTTGACGACAATGAGAAAAATTTGGAAGCTCAAAAATAACTGCTGTTGAAAAAGTTTAATTTGAAAGCCATTAAAACCGAAAGTTTAAATTGTAATCGGTAAACAGATTCATTATAGCATTCGTGGAAAAGAACTTAGGGTTTTTGATGTCAGGAATTTACCATAGGACACTAAAAAAGACATTAAGGCAAAATTCAAACAAACATCTCCTAAATTTGGCGAGGGAACTGTTTCGGAGCCGTTAAAACTGTACTTCTCACTGAAATGTTTTTTCAAGGCCAAATTGATTTTTCCTCCAATTGAAAATTGGAGAAGGGAACAGTTTACAGCCTCAAATATAGGCAAATATGCAAAATCACAAACTTTAATGAAATTTCGTAGTAAGAAAACCCAAAAAGCTTCATTAAATATAGAGCCACTATAAAGAGTAATTTTTTACTTCACTTGAAAACAATATTTCTCAGTTTGTATTGAGTGTAAGCTACATGTAGACAGAAATATGATAAAGAAAACTGCTATTTTCTTACATCACTGTTATTTTCTTACAACAAATACACTCAAAGTCTTGAGAGGCTTTAGATAGCAAACAAAAAAGTATTCACGGTCCACAGGTTCCCAGGATTAGTTACAAATCTTAAAACCCCAAATAACAATAAAATACCCAAACAAAGTCATCCTGCTGCAAAAAAGAATACCAAATTAAGGCCAAAAACAAAAGATGTTAACCAAAAGTTTACAAAAACACATAGCCAAGGCCAAAGGAGTCATGCTCTTTTCTCTTAAGATATATTATAATTTTATTTGGCCTCCTTTTGTTGCTAATAGGATCTCTCATTAATTCGGCGTTGATTTGTTGTCATTCTCATCAGTAATTAACATGAAACAAAAAAACTAATTTATTTTGCAAAAAGACCATGCACCAAAATATTCCGAATAGTTATTGATTATAAGAGTCCAAGACGAGTTCAATCCTGGCATCAATTATTCTAATTGTCAAATAAAAACACTGAATTATTCCAAATTTTGGCAAATAGGACATCTAGCTAATGAATTATTCCAATAAACCAAAAAAATGACGCCCTTTCTAAAATTCTGAGGTAATTTGAACAAAAACCGGCGAAAATTTGCTTCCAGAAGACCCCTACTGTGAACAAAAGTAGAAGCAGCTCTATTTGAAATTAGAAATCTTTTGCAAAAATTTTACCAAAAGACCCGAATGAAAACAATCAACAAGCCTCTTCTATCCTTACAAGTAAAACCATTAACAATTTTGTCAACAATTTTTACAAACTTCAGCAAAATCGACGAAAATTTGGTCAAAAATAAAAAAACTAAAAAAAAGAACGGAATTTTGTCTGCTACTCATAAAATTTAATCCTCAATTTTTCCCTGTTTATATCAAATCCAAAAACTGCTTTCACTTCAAATTCCACGCTGGATCTCTTTTTTTGTTACCACTCACAACTCTCTGTGATAAATATATCAATCGCTCAAAATTGATTGAAACAAAAAAACAGTTGAGTATACAGTTCCTTCCCAATAAGTAGGTCAGAACGATTGTATTGCTAAAAAAGCAAAGTTTGAAAACCATACACGGCAATAAACATTAGGTGGGAGACTTGGCTAATTAATTTCATTGGAACAAACAAATTAGTGTATTCTATCTGTTTTTATTTTCCGCAAATGGATTTTATTCTGAGTTTCTAAAGATTTTCTAGACATTATCGGACATTTTCCTAAGTTTCAGATTGAAAGAAATAGAATACAACTGAAAGAGTTAAAATTTGCACTATGTTTTTAAGACAAAACATTTTTAAATTTCCGAAAAGGACTGAGTTTCAACTTTAAACAAAACGAATTAAATAGCAATTGCCGAGGAAATCGGTTATGCCTGTTATTAATGAGAACAAATCACAAGACGACAAAGAGCAAAAATTATAGAAATTTTACAATTTAACGAGCAATTGACCAAAACCAGTGTTTAAGCCATTAAAATATACTATTTTGAAATCAAACGAAACAATATAACTGACAAAAAGAATCGCACTTTTCGCTTGGTTGTGATTTGATTTTAAATTTTCATTTTTTCTGATCGGTCTTAGTAAAAAAAGACAACAAAAGGATCCCGAAAATTGACCAGAACAAAAAGCTCACAAACTTTCTCTGAAAAAACATTACTAAGCTCTGTAAACATGAGTGAAGACAACCAACAGTGTAACAAGTTTTGGCAACAACAGAAATCAGATAAACTCATTCAATAGTGAAATTAAGTTATTTGCTAATGACAACAACTATAAAAATTGAGAAGGTCAAAATTAAACTTTTTGAAGAAAAATAATTTGAAAATCATCAAAATATTTAGCTATAAACGCAATTAACGAACCAGATTCATTTCAACATCCAAAAAAGACCCTTTGTTATCAACATTATGCCGTACGACACCTAAAAAGGACAAATAGAGGCTGAAACAGAAACTTTTTTCTTAATTTTGCCAGAGAATGGTTTTGCAGCCAATAAAACAATAAGTTATTCACTATAATCTATAAAGAATTCCTTTTCCGCATAATTTCAATATAAGAAAATTACATTTTATTTGCTCAAGAATACACCACACGACAAAAAAGGGCGACAATTAGGCAAAAAACACTAATATTCTTTGCAAGAGGACGGTCTCTAAGCCTGTAAAACTGTAAACTCTTCTCTGAAATCTCGAAAAAATTTTTATTGCGAATTTTTCAAGAACAACTTGATTTTCCTCAGAAGTGGAAGTTGGAAAAGGGGAACAAAATACAACCTCAAATATAGTCAATAGTGCAAAATTTCAAAACTTTTTCAAAATATTGTAGTAAAAAGGCCAAGGAAATATTGATTAAAAATGAAGTGACTATGAACAGTAATTCTTATATTCACTTGAAAAAGTTTTTGCGCTTTTTGTTTTGTCAAGGCTACATATGGACAGAAATAAGATTAAAAAACCTGGAGTTTTTCATAACATCAATGTCAATTTCTTTCAGCAAATATATTCAAAGTCGTAAAAAGAGTTAGATACTAAATAAAAACCTTCACGGTCGACAGGTTCTTAGGATCAACTATAACTCTTAAATAATCCCAAATGAATAAAAACGAAATCATCCGGCTGCTAAAAATTAACAAATTAAGACAAAACAAAAGAAATAAAAATAAAAATGACCAAGAACAATGTCAAATCCAAAGGAATTCTGGTCTTTTCTCTGAAGATATATATATATATATATATATATATATATACATATATATATATATATATATATATATATATATATAAATTTATGTACGTTTATAAACATATATATATATATATATATATATATATATATATATACAAATACAAATATATATAGATATAGATATATATATATATATATATATATATTATTGGGCGTCGATTTGAAGTCATTCTCATCAGTAATCAACATAAAACAAATGCAAATATTTTCTGAAAAATACTTTGCCCCAATATAATTGAAATAGTTATTGATTGTAATATTCCAAGATGAGACCCAATTCTGCTACTTGTCCAACAAAAGCACTGAATTATACAAATTGCTTGCAAAATGGAACAATTAGCAAATGAAAGATTTCTATAAAGCAATAATAAATGGAGCATTTTGTGTAATTTTTGAGCTAGTTTTTGGATAACGTGGCGAAATTTTAATTCCAGAGGACTCCTCTAGTCAGCAAAAGTACAAGTAGCCTTTTTGGAGTTTTCAAGGATTGTGACAGCAGATATTCACATTTTTGTTTCGTTTCATAATCAATTATTACCAAAAACTATGTCTTTAAGGCAATACAGCCAACTACCCGGGTTGTTATCATACAAAATTTTTAGCAGTCATACTAGTTCATATATGATTGGTATGAATTCTTGTTAGTGATACAAGGATCAGATCTGATTTCCTTGAAATCATACAAGGATCATACAAAAGACTTTGAAGCTTAAAAACTGCATAAATTTTATTTTCTATTGAAGTTAAAATAGATTTTTTGGAAATCATGCAAGGTCATATATTACTCATAAAACATTGACTGGTAACACAAATTCTCGTATAATTTACTCATAGGACATAATAAATAGTTGTATCGCATTTGCATTCCAAATTTGATTCTTTGTGTGCGCTAAGATAATAATTTTGGGATTTGAACATATTCATAAAAGGAATTCGATGTAATACGCAAACTTTTTAAAACGTTTCTTATAAATGAGAATTTATATTTATTAAATGGTTTCAGAGAACATCAAAACTTGAGGTTAATGGCGGATCACAAAGGGATGCTGGAGAATCACATAGGCGATGCCATACTGAATAAAATAAAAAAAACATAAATGGTGAAAAGGTTCATGAAAAACAGATGTATGATTCTTGGTAACTATTAACTAGGTTAATATATGATTTTTTTGGTAATCCTTCAAGTATCATGTATGGTTTACTAGTAATCATACAAGGAACGTACTAGGAAATAGGTAGTGATTTGCGTTACATCACGTATGAGCCTTGTATGACTACTAAGAAGTGGTGAACCGGGTAGTTCTTTCAATCTGTTAGTTGATTAAATTATTTAAAAGCATTTAATTTGTAACAAGAAGGCCCGGTAATGTGCGTACGCACATAATATTCCAACCCGTTCGTTCACATTCTTGACCTAGTTGGCCACCAAATGACGAAGAGATAGAAAGTTTTCAAATACACAATATGCACACATACCGTAAATTAAACCAGTAATGGAAAGCATTAATGCCACACTAGAGCGCTGATGAAACTTTTTAGAAGTCTACCAGACAAAACAAAATAAAATTAAATGACAAACATTAAATACGACTGAAACTCGATAACTATATTTAAAAAAATCATAACAAAATCAAACTTGCATCAGATAAAACCAAAACAAAACTAATTAACCTACACATCTTTGGAAAAGATATGGGACCTGCCCTCAATGCGACTGGGTAACAGGTCAACAAAAAAGCAAAAGGTGCGAAGTTTGAAAACACATTTCGGCTTTTCAAAACAATTATATTCAAAGTGATACTTATCATTAGATATTAACTGAAAATATCAAAATATTCTCATATTTCTATCTGCATAGGAAGCAATTGGGACCTGTCGTTATCCAGTGTAAGTCATGAGAGTACAAAAAAGACAAAAAAAATCAATTATACACATTTCAATTAAATTTTGCTCGAAGAAGAATGAAGTCGTTAAAACCATTAAACTGTCACTAAGAGCATTAAGAAATGTTCAATTCTACAGCATTTCAAATTTCAGTTTTCTAATGGAACCTAGCATTGATGACATTATTTAAAAAGAAAACAAAATTCCTTTAAAATTCGCAATTATATAAAATGGCTTTCTAATAAAGCCACTCAGAACTCGACAATATACCACTCACACTCGATGAATATATAGATCGGACAAAACTGACATTATAAAAAAAATTCCATTTGAGTATAGAGTTCCTCCCCCCAATATAGTGGGTTGGAACAATTAGCTCCAAATTCTTGTTAAACCATTGTTTCTTGCAATGGGTAATAGATCAAAAATTTTGTACGCATTAAAGATAGATAGATAGAAAAGATCAACTTTTGTCCCACCAACCATTGAGTTGTGTCGCCAATAGATTTAGCTAGCAAAAGCAAAAGTAACTGATGGCAATTGATTGAGTGGATTTTGTCAACCATTAGTTCGTTACCTTGTTATTAATTTAAATATTTGAAATCCTCATTTGTCATTAAAGTTTCAGTAAAACAAGGAGGCTCGGTAAAGTTGAGTACTTAGATAATGTTCCGAATCCGCTCATTCACATTCTTGACATAATATTGGCGACCAAATGATGAGGGGATGGAAAACTTTTTAAAAAACGCATCGGTCAAAAAAGCACAAACGGGATACAATAAGGCTATGCTAGAGACTTCTAGAAAAAAACAAAAATCAGAATCAAACACGAAGCAATAATTACGACCAAAACTCGGTTCCTATATTCACAAAAACCATAACGAAATCTCGCATCAGACAAAACCTAAGCAAAACAAATTAAACTTTGCTTCATTAGAAAAGATATGGGACGTGTCCTCAATGCAACTGGGTAACAGGTCGACAAAAAAGTGCAAAAAAGTGCGACATTCAAAAATACAATTGTGTTTTGGAAACAATTAATTTCAAAGTGACTAGATATTAACTGTAATCACTAAAAAGCTCATTTATCTCAATAGGAGGCAATTGAGTCCTGTCGTTATCCAATATACGTCATACGACTACAAAAAGAAGGACAAACAACGGAAAAAATAAAAAGTTCAGTTAAATTTCGCGCGAAAATGGTAGTGAGGCCATCTAAACCGTAAACTTGTTAGCAGGAGCATTAAAATATTTGATTGTGCAATAATTGACAGCAAATGTGCCCTATCATTATGTAATTGTTTAAAACGAAAATAAAAATCCTTTAAGGTATTCAAGTATAGAAAATATTGTCGATAATCGTTATTCTGATTAATTTAAAGCTCACTGGAAGCAGGTTGTCGCCTGACTTTACAGAGACTAAACTACAAATCAACCAAAAAGCGATTTAAAATAATGGCTATGCTCAAATTTTCAGACATATTTTTGAAAATAATTATTTTCAAAAGTCAAAACAGACAGAAATTTTCAAAAAACAAGGACTAATTTAATTGCAACACCTCAAGGGGCCAATTGAGCTTGTGGTTAATGAGACTACGTCAAGAGGCTACAAACTAACATCAATACAGGCAGAAGCCATAACATCACAAACAATCTTACGACACCACAGTGCTCAAAGCACTATTATTTTATGATGTTTATTATAAGAACTGTAAATCATAACCTGCTTCTCATTTCAACATCAACGTGTTTTCCTTATAGAAAGACTACGTAGGAATGACAAGAATAATAAAAACCAAAAATTGAACAGTATGGAAATACCGAAAAAATTTTTTGATGAAAATTAATTGTCAAGGCCACTAGCCAAAAAATATAACCAACCGATGTTCGAATTGACAAAAGTAGTATGGACTTCTTATAAGTGAGATTGAGTTACATGCTAACAAAATGAGAAAAAAATGAAGACTTTTGAAAACAAATTTTTTGCAAAGTTAGTTTGAAAGTCTTTACGGCGAATGGTAGCTAACTGAATTCTTTAAATAGGTTGTTATACGTCCTCAGGAAACTCTTCAGACTTATAATTATCAAGCATTTGTTTTGCAATAAAAAGACAGTTATAGGCAAAAATATCCACTGTATTTTGCGAGAGAACAGTGTCGCAGCCCAAAGTCATAAACTATTCAACAAAAACAATTCATATAGTCAGAAACACCTTTTATCAACTTTTCTCAGTTTGTCATGTATGCTTTACTTCAATTGGACCTGTCAATTATGTGATAAATTTTGTCAGGGCAACAAAATGAACTTATGAAAAGTGCAATAATGCTCAGAAATCAACGAAATGTTGAAAACTCGTACTCTGAAAACCAAGAAACCAATAATTAAAAACAAAAATCTTATAGACAATATTTTTTAACTCACAAGAAATGGAGTTTTACATGCTTTTAATGATAATAAGCCAGAAGTCGATCGAAAAAGATAAAGGAGTGGCAAAGTTCAAAAATTCACCTCAATTTCTTAAGACAAATAAAATCAAAGTCCTAAGAGACATTAGATAACGACTGAAATTACTTGCGGAACCAATTGTTCAGAGCCACAAAAAGAGCTTGACTCTGAAACGATAAAATTTGGGCGTTGGTTCTCATTTTTTTTTCAGTAGTATTTGTTAAAAATTGAGCCCTGATTTGAAATTTTTGTCAGTAATTCACATAAAAAACTATAAAAGCGGAAATAATTAAAAAAAGGCCGCGCTCAATTAAAATCAATTTTTTACACTTAACTTCCATGGTGAGGTTGAGATCAGCCCTTATTTGTCTGTGCAACAAAAAAGACCCTCAATTGTTCAAATAAATTCGAAAAAGATCAATTTTGACAAATTTTTTGGTATATCAGAAATAAATATTGCATTTTGTAAGATTTTTGAGTTTAAATTTGCAAAAAAACTGGCAAAACTATAAATTCAGAAGACTCCTAAAGCCAGAGGGAGTACAAATAGATCTGTTTATGAGCTTACAAAGAATATGACTGCAATTTTAAGGTGTTTTCTTCCAGCAAATTTAAAAAGCTGGGTTAGAAAAGCATATTTGGTCCATTTTTGGTTAAATAGTCTGCATTTTTAAAAATTCATCATGAAACTCTGATCGAACAATTCGGCAACCCCATCTATCTTTAAGGATAAAATCAATAACAAAAGTGTCAACATTTTTTTATATTCTAGCAAATTTGACTAAAATTTGCTCAAAAATACGGAAAATGTGGATAAAAACAACGAGTAAAACAAAAAAACGTCAACTATACGCAAAACTTTAAACCTTCCTGTAAAAAATGATACCACTCACAACTCTCTACGATGATTATATCGATCGGCAAAATTTATTGAACAAAAAAATTGAGCATATAGTTCCTCCCCCACCAAAGTGGGTCGGAACAAAAAGATTCTGGATTTGAAAGTATTATATATTTACCTTTCAACAATCTCGTGCATTAGGGAGGAGATCATATTCATTCTCTATCTGATATATCTGCAGTTTTGCGTTTCAGTTTGAAATCTTTCTTTCAGATTTTGATAAAAGTTTGAGCATGTAACGTTTTGGAACTTTATGTGGGAACGGAAATCACCCATCCTGCTTGTTGATAATAAATTTATATTGGAAAAAATAATGAATTTTAAATTGTGAAATGACTTTTGTCGCATACTTGTGAAGGCCTCTATAACTTCTCAATTACGCAACCTTTAAATAAAATAATTTATTTTCATATCTTTTGACAGCGTCGCCTTGCGACAGTAATTTTTCCAAGAACATCTCAATTTCAACAAAATTTAGTAGCACTTCAACTTCATAAAATGTTACCCTGTGTGAATTTAAATGTTTACAAAATAATGAGAGCAATAAAGATAATCAAAGCCTTTAAACATTCTTTCAACTTCGATATGCATTCAATGTACGTGAAATCTTTTTTCAAATACAAATTTGATATTATCTTAATATTGGGCGGCAATAATTCAGTTTTGATAACTTTTGAGGATGTATTCATATTATAAGATATTTCATCCCAACTTTGAAGAAGAAGAACTTCATCACTTCCAATTCAATTCTAAAAAATTTTTACCACAAATTGAGCGTTGATAATATTAAAAATGACGAATTAAGATACTTGTCCGAGAAATGGAATCAATGGGCCACCATGTTGTTTTATTTCGTCCTGTTTATTGCTTGCTGATATTAGTCTCTAGAATTTGTTTTCTCACAAACCGGTCCAGTATTCAAAATTAATTTTTTTCCTGCTGCAAAGTTTCTTTGTGGGTTGAAAAGATTTTTAAATCTAAAATTTTAGATTTTTAAGTCTAAAATCAGCTTTCAATTCTAAAAAAGTTTGGTAGCAATTTAATAAAATCACAAACCTGCTGATTTATTAATAACATAACAACTATTACATTTTTGTTAAAGTAATATTTTTAACAAGATATTGATAACATCATTACTATAAAAACAATTTTTAAACAGTTTATTGCAGATAAACTTGAGTTTTGACATTGCTTAGAAAATATCTCAACTCAAGGTTCTGATGGTGTAGATTAATAAAAAAGAGATTAAATATCTACTGGCCAACATACTCTTGTGAGGAGCAAAATTGTAGCACTATCTGTAGTTGTTTGTCCTAGTTATTATCAAGTATTATCTTTTCAAATTCTGATAGGATTTTTGACCGGATATTCAGGTCTAGTAGCAGATTCTCGATCCTCTTTGTTGATAATAAATTTTGATTAATTTTCAACTATGAAACATTTTCATATCGTATGATTGAAGAATCCTTCGTAACTTCTCAATTATGACAACCTTGTTATAAAAGTAAAGATTTGAGAACGTTTCAACAAATTTTCCTTTGCGACAATACTTGCCAAATTTTCCTTTGCTTGACATTTTGCGCTTATGTGAAAGTTGACAAAATAGAAAAAACAATAGTTGGTACACTTCGTTCCGTTTACTTCATTTTGAATTCCAATTCCAGTTGAAGGGAACAGTTTCAATGGCGAATATTTTGCTGATGTCGTTAATTTAAGTAAAATGAATAAAAGGAAACGTTCAGATAAAAAATAGATTCATTAAATACTGAATACCCTAGTGATGAGTGAATTTAAAACTTGCAAGAATCTTGCAAGATGTCAATCCGGACAAGTAAAAATATCTCAAACAGACTGAGCATAAAAGTTAAAAAAATTCTCTTAACATTTTTATCCAAAAATCTACTTTATTTTGTAGCAACTGGCCAACGAGCAATTGTATGTGCAGGAAAAATCTGTTTAGATATCAAATTTTTTGTTTTCAAGTTCTGATTTACTGTTTGGCATACAGGGATTCGAATACGGTGTGCGAACGCCTATTACCAATCTTTATTGTTCACTAAAAATTGTTGAAAGAAAAATGCTGTGAATAGCGGTGAAAAAAACCAAAATAAAGTGCGCGCATTTTTTAAATGATGAATGCAGTGAAAGCGGTGAAATTTTGTAAGTATTACATTTTTAGCGCTGAGATTTTTGTTTCCATCGCTTTCATCGGAGTTCTTACCTGGGAAAACTTCAGTGCCCGGGTTATAGCTTCTATCTTCGTTCATGCAGCTTTTCTTCCTCTATTGCGCCACCTGAGAAATTTTTCTAAGATATCCACTCTGAATTTAAATCAGTTTTTCTCCACTTTATGGAAAAATATTAGTCGAATTTATGTAAGCTTTGCCGTTTTTGGAATTTTTGTATGATTTTTGTATGATTAGCAATTTTAGGAGAGTAAATTTTCTTTTCACCTGTTAAATAACGGTCGAAAAAAATATTTAACCGCTACTAACAGAAAATTCACTGCTGAAAACCGCTAATAATAAAAAAGAGAATTTTGGGTCTATATGACTTAAGTAGTGAGTCAACAAGTTGAACTAGCTGAATAATTTACTTTTAAATCTTGATATCACATGCGGTTAACAAAATTACGCATCGAAAATTTCAATATCAATTGAAAGCACATTTCTAGATAAAACATACTAAAATTCTGGGCTTTTATACACACCTAATTATAGTACAGGTGCAACATTTAAATTAGTAAAACTTACAAATGGAAATAATGCTTCCCATTGGCTTACATTCATTATTCTCTTATAGCTCAAATTTCGTATCAATCTTTTGGATCAATTCTGTTTCGGCCCTCAGTGTCTTTTATGCCACCATTACAATTTTTGTGTTGTTATATAGCACTTTGCTGCGCAAAAAGTAGCACGTGCGCCGGGGGGGGATAAAAATATATGCCCACTAAGCTAGGGGACCGAAACAGAATAGATCCAGTCTTTCTTATCTGTTGGGATCTTTCAGACTCTTTTCTCACGGAAATATTTGCGCACTATACATTTTTACCTCCCCCTCGCTCACTCACTTCTCGTTGTTGTTGCATATTGGCCCTCGTCTCAAATCAGATATACATAATTCAATCCAAAATATACGGATCTTTTTTTGCTCCCACCACAGCAAATTAATATATAGGCATAATCGAAATATTCAGGCAGAATTCAATTGTGACCGAATAGGAAGAAAAGAGGAAAATGCCAACATTTAAAATGTTATGGCTCGGAAGAAATTGTCGTGAATATGATTCGATTGGGTAATTTTAGATGGTGAGCATTATTCTCATGATGACGTATGAAGCCAACGGACTTGTTGATCCTGGTGTTGGAGGAGGAGAGACAACTGTTTTTACTGCTACTGCTGCTGCTGCTGCTACTTCCGCTCCCAATCAAGCTGTAGATACCGTTTGCCTTCCCATCACCACCGCATCTAGTTCTGGAACAACCACAGCTCAGGTTACAGATGTGCTATCAACAACTGTATCACCAGTAGGAACAACATGTCCTCCAGGAACAACCGCTGTCTCAGTGTTTACAACGGGTTCTGACACTGCACTAGGAGCATCCACGACGATGGGCGCACCTGGACCTGCAACCACCATTGCACCAGGAACAGTAGCGGCGATGGGCGCAGCCGGACCTGCAACCACCATTGCACCAGGAACAGTAGCGGCGATGGGCGCACCCGGACCTGCAACCACCATTGCACCAGGAACAGTAGCGGCGATGGGCGCACCCGGACCTGCAACCACCATTGCACCAGGAACAGTAGCGGCGATGGGCGCACCCGGACCTGCAACCACCATTGCACCAGGAACAGTAGCGGCGATGGGCGCACCCGGACCTGCAACCACCATTGCACCAGGAACAGTAGCGGCGATGGGCGCACCCGGACCTGCAACCACCATTGCACCAGGAACAGTAGCGGCGATGGGCGCACCCGGACCTGCAACCACCATTGCACCAGGAACAGTAGCGGCGATGGGCGCACCCGGACCTGCAACCACCATTGCACCAGGAACAGTAGCGGCGATGGGCGCACCCGGACCTGCAACCACCATTGCACCAGGAACAGTAGCGGCGATGGGCGCACCCGGACCTGCAACCACCATTGCACCAGGAACAGTAGCGGCGATGGGCGCACCCGGACCTGCAACCACCATTGCACCAGGAACAGTAGCGGCAATGGGCGCACCTGGACCTGCAACCACCATTGCACCAGGAACAGTAGCGGCGATGGGCGCACCTGGACCTGCAACCACCATTGCACCAGGAACAGTAGCGGCGATGGGCGCACCTGGACCTGCAACAACCATCGCACCAGGAGCTACAGCGGGACTCCATGGACCTGCAACTACCGTTGCAGCTGGAGTCACGGTGGGAGTCTCTGGACCTGCAGCTACCGTTGCAGCTGGAGTCACGATGGGAGTCTCTGGACCTGCAGCTACCGTTGCAGCTGGAGTCACGATGGGAGTCTCCGGACCTGCAGCTACCGTTGCAGCTGGAGTCACGATGGGAGTCTCTGGACCTGCAGCTACCGTTGCAGCTGGAGTCACAATGGGAGTCTCTGGACCCGCAACTGCCGTTGCACCAGCTTTTCCTACAATGGGTGCAACAAGTGGATCTACAGCGCCACCTGCTACAGCTTTGGTAGCCAGAACAACACAAGCACCCGTGTCACACAGTGTCAATCTAACGCTCTTAAGTTCCACTGCAACCTCTGCTAACATTTCAGTGGAAGATGCGAGCGGCAATCGTGCGCCGATTGGTAGCATTGAAGCATCGTGTTTATCAGGAGAAGAGAATGGCTGTGACTCAATTGCGTACAATCCTAATTCAAGCCCTCTACGGGACGCTTTTTTGTTCGTTAGTGGCTTGGTGCCGGGAACCTGGTATATGATCATTGTAGACGAGTCTACCTTTGACGGAGTAGAAGACACTCAACACTCAGACAGAATTAGATTCTGTACAGGTAGGGGGCTTAAACCCAAATAGAGGTAGCTATATAACTATCCGAATATTGTAGCTCCCATTAACAATTACCGGCTCTAACCATCAAAACTTAATTGAGCAACATCCTGCAAAAATTTGCAAAAAGACACTTTTTGTCTACTTTTATAAATCAGAAAAGTTAACTCCCAGACAATTTCTATTGTTTTCCAAGAAAGTTTATTCATTAGATTGGACAAGAATCTTGAGGAACACAGCAAGCCATTTTCTGAAGGTTAAGGAATTCTCGCGCTATTTTCACACTTTTGGAACTTTGTCACACTTTGCAAGCAAGTTAATGTATCGTTTTCATTTGATCTTTGTTATTGCAAACCAAATTGAGAATGGTTTCATTTCATTGAAGAGTTCTAATGTTTTGATCGTTACTGAAGAATTTTCTGTTTCTCAAAAGAAAAGACCTGAAAAAATCATTTATGTCCAACAAATCTACTGATAACATTTTTTTCTGAAAAACTATTCTTGATCGTGGAATGTGATCATTACTTCAGAATTTTGAGATCAGTTAAATAATTTTTTTGGCAGATTTTTGAAAATGTTTCTAATTCAACCAATACTTTTTTTGGGCAAATTTTATGGTGATTCTCTAACTTCTCAAAAGTGTTGACTTTAGGAATTCAATTTAGCACAAAAAAAATCTTAATGTTGTTTTTAATTAAAATTTGGTCCCTTGTTCACAATGTGTAAAACAAACTGCAGATGAAAGTACAGTCATGTCTCATCAGCATGAAAGTTTTTGCATCAAGAGTCGATGACATGTTGCACCACACGTTGTTTTTTCCTCAATTTTAGCAACTTCCTATTGAAAAGCATCTTTCAGCACCATATGTATCTTCTTCTCTTCATTGCTTGACAAATTAGCCAGTGACCCTCGCTGACTGGGTTGCTTCTCTGCACCTATTAGTGATTTTTTTTAGAAAACCGTCTGCATCATCGTCGCAAACATTGTCCTCTACATTGCTAAAGCATGTGCTGTTCCTGTGTAGGCAAGAAGCTAAGCTGTCAGATGATCAACCCCAAAAAAGTAGGCAAAACAGTGACAAAAAAGGTACCAAGCAGAAAGAGTACATGACGGTGAACAAAAAATTTGTTTCTTTTAGAAATCAATTTGAAGACTTAGAAAACTTCTGGGTCCACAACCTGTAAGTTTTTAGACTTTCGCAGTCGGAAAAAAACCCAATTTCATTATTCAATTTTGGAGATAGAAAGAAGTCAAAATTAAGCTATATATCATGAAAATTCAAGATAGAAATCTGAGCATTGCACCCCGACTTGAAGTGGATGTCGCATGAGATACCAAAAAAAAATTGCTTTAGCACTTTTAATAGGAAAAAAACCACATATATTCTGCTTTTACAATTTTCAAATGATTAGTTTCCACTTCTCGTATGTATCATATTTCGTCAACACATGCTGAGAAGAAAAAACTCTAATCATAGTAATAGGCATGTAGATTCAAAAGTTCAAATCGAGTAAGGAATCTAGGCACATTTTTTCAAGACGCAGTCATAATAATATACTGCGTTTTTTAATTCGCCTTTGTCATATCAAAACAGGGGAGTTGTAATTATCAAACAAGTCAAATGCTTTAATTTGAGTCAAAATTCTAGCACCAGCTCTTTGACCTGAGCTAAAAGTGTAAAGTCTATTCCGATAAACACTGTTCCAGATGTTTTCACTTTTGGTTGGGTTAAGTATTCCGCGCAGATGTGAACCCCCGTTTGGTCAATAGGACTCGAGGAATTGAAACAGTCCCATTTTCCGTCTTGTCCTTAACAAAGTAAAATTTCGATGCGCTGCCTCCTCTAGTTCGTGACCGATTTTTGGTACAATCGCAAACAATTTGGAACGTCTGCAACTTTGCGCGCTTCTCATCTGATTCTGATACCTGGAATTCATTTTAATCTTCCTCTGTTTTCAATGTAAAATTTTGTTTTCAAAGCCTTCTTCAAATTGGAGATTAATGTCATTTTTCTGTGTGCTACGATGATATCGTCAATTGAGGCTAAAACAAAACCATGACTATCAGTCTCTGATCACGTCACTGCTGAGAGCGGATTTACATTGAAAAATCCACCGTTTTTGTTAACAATTTCTCCAGCCTCTCTTCTGCTTGATTATCTAACGCTCTTGGTACTGGATTCTTTGTAATCTTATGGTGCATTTCTGGGAGCATCAACTTTATTCAAATGGCCCATAGGCTTGTACTTTTTCCTTGTCTTATAAAAATGGAATTCTAAAAACTGTAAGGTGAGTAACAAAAGTTAATTTCCTTCGGTTACGCTTATCCGAGTCTCATTCTGGATTTTTAATTGGCTCCTTCATTTTTCGAAAGTGCAAAAATGTCCCCAGTCCGGGCAGATTGGTACTGATAGAGGTCTTGAAGAGTAGTCAAGCTCATATCAAACGGTTTTGTGTTTGCAATGGTATTAGCCATTTGCCGAAGGTAATGTGACCTCTGCTCAACCTCTGATCAGCACTGTGGAAGCCTTTCTATTGGAAAGCCTTCCCACTGATTGAGTGGGCAAAAAGTTCGATAATGCTTCTATGCTGGCAACTATGTTGTATGCGCAACCAGTTTCCGCTATCATTCCTGAGATCTTCCAACTAGTAAAAATTGCAACTGGTCATCAACCGGTGGAGCTAAATTTGAGACCACTGCCATTGACTCATGTTTGCTTCCGTATTTTTGTCTCTCGCATGCTCTGTTTGTTTGACGCTTCTTAACACACCTGATTCATTGCTCTGTGTGCTTCCTCTTGCAAACTTTGGCAAATTGTCAAGAGATCCAACAGAATCTTGCAGATGTCAACCTCCTTTTGGTCAATAGGACTTAAGGATCTGAAACAGTCCAATCTTCCGTATTGCCTAACAAAGTAAAATTTCGACGTACTTCCTCTTCTAGTTCGTGACTGATTGTTGGTAAATCTCATACGACCAATATTTTTCTCTCTAACTGATATAGGATGCTTTTGTTGGGTGCCCAAGTCCACTATGAATTGTTTCCCCTGATCTGCTTCCTGAAATGCTATTGCCATCTCTGACAAACTGCTTCTGATAAAGATAGAGCAACTTTGGCCTGCTGCCTGACATCCCCGCTGAGTGCTGCAACACGTCCGCTGGACTTTAAGTAGTAGTCTCTTGTTGATTTTCCTCAGTTGACAAGACGGTACTAGTCTGCATCACTTTCACCCAAAAAACATAGCTGGCCTGTTTTTAAAGTAACGTAAGAGTCCTCTTCAGCATAACAAGTATTGATTTGTAGGTGAGTGCATATATCTGGACAGAATATTGACTGTGAACTTGGTGTCTCCCACTCGTCTGTTTGGATAGATGAAAAAGTTATCCGAACAATCCAGTGTAGATTTTCTGATCCACTTGTTCGTATCCGTTCAGAGTTGCATTGTGTTTCAACTTCATGTTAGCTGGATTCCTTGAGGGTATCACATGTTCCATTTGAATCTGTTTGAGTTTTGTTTCTATAAACAATATTGAACGTCCGCAACTTCGCGCGCTTCTCATCTGATTCTGAGACCTAGAACTCATTTTAATCTCTCGCTGTCTTCAATGTTAAATTTTGTTTTCAAAGACTTCTTCGCATCGGAGATCAATGTTGTTCTTCTGGATGCTACATTGATATCGTCATATGAGATTAATACAAAACAATGACGATTTGTCTCTGCTCATTTCAACGCTTAGAGCGGCTTTACATTGAAGAAATCCGCCATTTATGTAAACAATTTCTCCAGCCTCTCTTCTGCTTGAGTCTCAGCCGCTCTTGGTACTGAATTCTTGGTAATCTTGGACAAAGTGCACAATTTGTTTACGTCTTTGAGTTCACCCACCGTATCTGGTGTACTTCTGGGAGCAGATCATAGCATCTCATATTGATTATGGCCCAAGCGCCTGTACTTTTTCCTGGTCTTAAAAAATTTCGCGTTGGAATTCTAAAAACTGTAAGGTAAGTAACACAACTCAGTTGCCTTCAGATACATTTATCCGAGTCTCATTCTGGATTTTTCAATGGTTGCTCCCTTTTTTGAAAGTGCAGCAATCTCCCCAATCCGTGCAGATTGGTACTAAAAGATTTCTTGAACAGTAGTCAGGCTCATATTAAACAGTCTTGTGTTGGCATTGGAATTAACAATTTGCCGGGGGTAAGGTGATCTCTGGTCAGCCTCTGCTCAACACCTTGGAAGCCTCTCTATTGGAAATTCTGCCCACTGATTGAGAAGGCAAAAAGTTCGATAATGCTTCTATGTTGGCCACTATGTTGTCTGTGCAACCACTTTCCGCTAGCGTGCCTGATGACTTCCACCAAGTAAGAGCTGCCAGTATTCATCATCCGGTGGAGCTTAATATGAAACCACTGCCATTGACTCATGCTTGTTTCCGTTTTTTGTCTCTTGTACACTCTGTTTATTTGACCTTTTTTAACACATCTGCTGCATTGCATTGTGTGCTTCCCCTTGCAATCTTTGGCAAATTGTCAAGAGATTCAACACAAAAAACAGATTTCATTCTTGGGTCGCTTCATGCAGTCAAGATTCACTGCCGTTGCAACTGAACCACTGGTCTCTGTTTTCTTTGTGCTGTCTTCTCATTATGTTGTGCAACATTTCCTTGAACTCTGGGAAGTTTGTTGCCGGGTTGAATTGCTCCCGAATAACAATGCTTTACAATTATCATTGGCATACCACTGAGGACATGTTTATTGAGGAGGGTATGCGAAATTGCTCCCCCGCTTCTCTTAGCCCTATGAGCAACTATTTCCTCTGTTGAACAAACTGATCAAATTCTCAAATTTCTCGAGCAGAAGTCAAGCCAGCTGTGCCACTAAAGTTCCCACAGCGGCGTCTCCACACTCTGAAATCTCTCTTGCATTATGGCAGTAGGGCTGAAATCTCTCTTTTGCGGTCGGAATTGGTAAAATTGTCTTGCTGATTTGATTTTGGGGGTGTAAAATATCAAAAAACAGCTATTCAAGATAAAATTCTAAGCATAGAACCATAATTTATAGTAGGGGTGTCGTGAGAATTTCAAAAATGGTTTTCTCTAGCAAGTTTCTTAAAAACCGTTCGCACAGGATACCATAAATAGTCTGCAATTACACTTTTCCATGATTCTGTTCACACTTCGAGAGATATCATAATCAATAAAAAAGTGCTGAGAAGAACATTTTATCACTGTAAAAATAACTCTCCAGATTCAACAATTTGAATCGAGTATTGATTCTAAGCACCCATTTCTTGAAGATTCATTTATATTAATTGATTGACCTGAATCAATTTGCCTTTGTGAGACTATAACTAATAATTTTAAATTCTCCAACAAAAGTACTAATTTAAGGCTTTAGTTTGAACCGAGTTTCTAACAAAAAGAAGAGTTTCTAAAATACTTCTCAGAAGTTAATTAGCATTCAAAGATTAAAACATAGCAATCATCTTTTTGTTAATGTTGTGTAAAAATTTGATCGTATGAGAAGTTAAAATAGGTCAAAGTGATGCGCCGAGTTTCATCTGGGATTCTAACAAACCAGTAGCGCCAATAATCATAAGAGTGTTTTTGGCAGGTTCCTGGCTGACCTCGAGTATAGACAAAATATATATAGTTAATCAACAAACATTATATTTCTGAGTTAAGAAAACATTTTTAATTATAGATCGTTATTCTCTGCCTGTTTGGACAGTTCAATTCGTTGAAAAACACAAGAAATGCATAAATTTTGAATTTATAAACGCATGCAGAAACAAAGTAGTAGTAAATCAGTAACTGATTGAGTTAAACATCTTCCTTTGATCCATTTACCAGATGTTTTCAAAACAGACGTCAATAGAGTAAACTCGTCTTAAATAATTGACTAATACGAATAGGAAAGGAAAAACACAAGTTAAAGGCAAAGTTAATGTTTGCCGTCTTGTTGGAACTGAACTAATAAAAGGAATCTAACTATGAACTATCAAATTTCCTCGTAATCTCTACTCTCATTAAAAACATAATAGAAATACTTATAGTCAAATTCAATTAATTCTTTACTTCATCGTTTATTAAGTCAGGTTGATGAGGACGAAATTTTGAAGACCCGATTGTGTGGGTTCACGGGAACAAACAAAAGTCAAAGACTCAATTGCGTGGGTACCAGAATGATTTGTGGCCACAAACCTGATCGTAATAAAGTATTTTGTCAATTTAAAAAAATAAACTATTTCTGTAAAATAATTTAATGGCTAAGTGTCTGAAGAGGAAACAGCCAATAAATAGGCCCAGATTAATTGATTTTTTTAGTCGAATATTTTTTTTAATTTGGGTATCGGATAGAAAAATTGTTCTGAGAAGACAAGTCAAGTTTTTTATGAATTTTAGATCCCAACCCGGAAGTACTGCTGTCAAAGGCGAACGACACTGCAGTTACTATTGATCTTGCTGCTGTGGGGAGTGTCTTCGATAATGCTATCATCACTTTCAGTCCAGAAGATGCTGGTCCCTTAGGAAACCTAGTGAGCGGCGACTTTCCCTATACTGTGGGGGGTTTGAGTTCTTCCTCAAATTATACTTTGAGCTTTTCCTTTGACGTCGGATCTACATCTAACTGTGGAGTGTCTGGACTGTTGACAACTAACCTCACCAAGGACTATCAACCAGGTCAGATAGTCAGTCCTACTTCCCTCTTCCCTTTTAGATCTCGTGCTCTCTCCCGTCTTTTATGAAGTATCAAAGTCCGTTCCTGCAATCAAATGATCATCCCACACCCAGCTTATTCTCTCTTGCATTCGCCAAATTGGTACCTTTATTTTCCCACGCCCCATCATGGGACACATACCAATTCCGGCATCTTTAGTGATGCAACGATGATGATTGAGAAATAAATGTGAAACTTGTTTTCCAAATGAGAACTAGGCATTAAAAAAGAACTTTTTAAAGGAGATTGAACGAATGCTGTGGGGTGTTCCACCTTCTTTTCAGTTAGTACTGAATGTGTGGTGTTGATGGTGATGGCAATATTGCCAACACTAAAGCCACATAAAATAGCCTGCATGCAGTCATTAGCCTAAGCAAAAACATACATGTCTTGTTAAGCTCTGCTCAAGATATGCCTCATGGTTTCTGATTATACCAACTTTTATTATACCTGCTATATACAGGCAATTATTATACCATATTTCAGTTTATACCAAATATAAACCATACTCATATATTATAAACAATTCATTATACAAGCAACAACCCAACACACACACACTCTTTTCAAAAATTTTCGTTGAAAATGGTTTTTAAAGATATCGACTCTTGAGAAAAATCGGTGTGAATTTGACGACAAAATTCATGATTATGATCGTGAAATTTGCAAAATCCAACATGCAAAAGAGGTTAAACAAAATTTCCAACTGTTTTACATACAAATCGGGATAATTTCATACTAGGAAATTAATACCTTTTAAAACAATTCTGGTAGGGGTCAGTAAATTAGCTCTTCATGTTATGTTTCATTTTGCTCAGTGTTCTTCTAAAGGGACATCACTCGACAGGTTCCATCCTATTTGAATCCCAAATTTAACCTTAACCGTTCGCCTTTTTGCCTTTATACTCTATTCTTTGTTCCAGAAAAAAACAACTCAAACAACATTGATTCATCCCCTCACTCAGTTGTAACCAAAAATGTCATCCTGTTATCTAAAGAAGCGCACATTTATCTTAGGAAAGCTCTAACTTGGAAATTTATAAACAGTTGTACGAAATGAACGGAAACTTATTGCAAATGATAACTCCCTGCTTACGATGAAGCGATGAAGGAACAACAGCATCACCAAAAATAACAAAAACAAACAGTTCAACTTCCCAGGCAACCGTACAAATTTAGTTGTGGTTTGCATTATAAAAACCAAACAGCAAACTGAAAACAAGATTCCTAGTAAGATCGTTCTGCACTAATATTAAGGACAACAACCATTGAGAAAATTGCTATTGTTGTCAAGAAATGTAGTGAACGAAAAATGTTTTCTGTAGTTTTGCAAAACGGGGCTAAAAATTCCAAAAATTTGTCAGAAAATCTGATTAGTTCAAAAATGTTGTCTATCTATGTTGTGAAAAATTAACACCAGACAAGTTTCTACTCCCATCTTCCTTAACATAAAAAAATTATCTACAATTACATTTTGGACTGGTGTACCAATATGAGAGGGAGTTCAAATTATTGTATAAATTTGACAAAAAATAGAACAACGCGAGAAATAAATCAATTAACAGAAC
This sequence comes from Convolutriloba macropyga, assembly GCF_964194025.1. Classification (NCBI taxonomy): domain Eukaryota; kingdom Metazoa; phylum Xenacoelomorpha; order Acoela; family Convolutidae; genus Convolutriloba; species Convolutriloba macropyga. Next base: position 62,667,621 of record NC_134477.1, on the reverse strand, counting down.
TGGCATAGGTCAACTAATCGACGCCAGACTTAAATCAAAACTCTATTGGGAAAATTGTACCTCAAGATTCTAAAAGATTCATTATCATTAAAACAAATTCTAAATTGAAACAAAGCAAAACACATTCAAGTGGCTGCTTTAGAGCGCAATTAAAAAAAAAGAGAGAATCTTTTTTAAAGTGATTCTGCTTGATTCGGTTTATATTTGCAAGTAGAGAAATAATTGAGCACATGGTTGTTTTTGCTTGTCATTAAAAAAACGTACACTTTCATAGCCAAAAAATTTATGCAATATAACCAACTCGACCCACTCGTTGATCCACTCGGTTCTCATAATACAAAAAGAGAAACGAACCCTGCCAGGAGCCTGTGGAAACTGACTAATGCTAATTGCAATTTTTTGTGTAACAAAATTGATGAAAAATTGTGCTTTTATGCTAAAAAGTTTTGACACTACTCGACAACAGACGTAATGGTTGCCACGAGTGGCTGAAATCAGTCATAAAAACAATAAAGCCACTTTTTATGTTCAGTTGCAACTCTTTAATTTACCAAATCTTCCATGAGCGCTTACTGGCTCTCAATTACATTCATTGACACTAAGATAGATAAGTTTGATTTTTTAGCATCATCTTTTCGTTGGACTACAAAGACTTTCGATCACTTTAAATTGAATTTTTTCTCGTTTTGGTAAAAAAAAATTGAAACAATTTTTGCATTATAAAAGAATTGAAAAAGAAACTCGTGTGAAAATTTGAAGAACCAATTAAATTATTATGCTTCATCTACTGATCAGCAGGCTTAAGTCGTCTTATTGATAATCCTCATGACATCTAATTTGCGTTTCTTACTCACATTACGTCGCCAAGCGTTCATTTTTTTGTGTAAATTTTTGCCTTAAGAAGACATATGCTACTTTCCTTCCTCACAATTATTCAGCCTTGAATAGTGAGTAAAACTTGAATTGTGAATAATTGTGACAATGAGACGCTGACTCAAGTTTTAAAACAGTCCAAAGACATTATAGGCACTCATCTTATTCAGCTTAAGCAATATTCACGGAAGCAATTGTGTCACTTGAATTGAAAAGTTGTCATAGATAACTCGTTCAAAATATAAGCTTCGTGGTTGCACGTCTGTTGTGCGTTAGATAGTTTGCATTATTAATTTGAGTGTATCAATTTCAACGGTACTCTTTTCAAGAAGAACATTAAAAAATATATTCAGATAGTTAACAAAATTCAAAATAAGCTCAAAGCGACAGCCTCGGTGTAAGTTGCCAGGATATAGAATAAATGACCCAATTTTGCTAAAGGTTATATTTGCGAATTTAGTCACAACAACAACATTTTTTCTCTTTGCCAATGGGAAAAATCATTTTCGGGACGCCTAAGTGAAATATATAGTATCATTATATAAAATATTTGTTCATCCTGACTATCAATTTTCAATTTTCAATTTTTCATCAAGTAATGAAACAAGGTCGAGAGCCAAAGAGAAATAAGCTAGTGATTATTAAACGCTGCTAATGTTTTAGAAACAACATGTGAGACCAATTGTAAATGTAATTTATACATAGAAAATTCGTTTTTAAAAAAGAGTTCGACATGAAAATTGTTCAATTTAAACTTCGACCGGGAACTGAAGCCTTGAGAAAAAAACGGGCTGGCAAAACTGAAAGCATAAAAGCAGTGGGTTCAATTGTAAGCTCGCTCGGCGCTCTGAAGAGAGAGAAAGATGTTTGTTCGCATCTAATTCTTCTCCATTTTCAACCTAATTGCGTCTGCTTAGAGCCCATAATTTAAGGCAATGGTAACTATTTTTAAATACAATCGAATTAAACAATAAATTTTAAACGGATACAAAAACGACGATGGAGGCTTTAGCTTTTTCTTCCTCTATTTCATTTAAATTAATCAAATTAGATTTTTTTTCAGATTTTACTTTATGTGAGAAGAATTTTTACAGAACAGATTGATATATCTAAGATTAGTTCTAGTTGGAACCTGGGCAAATTGAGTTTTGGGTTGTTCAGGTAGTTTTGCCTCTGTGGACTTGGCGATAGTTGACGGATCCATCACGGATTCTTCTGTCAACATCACTGTCGATGCCTCCGATGGAGCTGCGAATATCTCAAACATTGCTGCCACTTGTTCATCTACCTACTTCGACTGTTCCAGCCTCAAAGTTACTCAGGATAACCCTTCCCCCAGTGACCCTGGCTGGTTTCAGTTCTCAGGTCTAGAGGTAGCAGGAGGGGCGTACCAGATTACTGTGGAAAGAGTTTCTGTCAATGAAGGACCAACATCTCAAGTTTTTAAGGCGATCACTTTCTGTACAGGTTTGCTATTTGTTTTTTTTTCAGATGCCATTTTCTCATTATTGTTTTCTTTGTAAACTCTTGCCCAAAACACTCAAGTGCAACTTCTGAAATTCCAGATCTCTCCACAGACAGATTCCAGAGTGCCACATTTGCATACATTTACCTAGTCTGATTTCAAAATTATTTAAGTGCTTGTTTCAACAAACTGGTTCATTTTGGAATTCTGACTTGCATCGCAAAGTGGTAAGCTCTTCTCAATTAAAGCCAGATTATTTGACTGGATCAAAGTGACGTGACGCTTTTTAAAATAACAAGGAGGCTTGGTAATGTGAAATTCCACATAATGTTCCGACCTCGCTCATCCACATTGTCTACCAAATTAAGAAGAAATAAAAAATTTTCAAAAAAACTCTCACATATTGAGCAAAAATAATCGGTGTATGAAAATAAAAATGCTTCCATCTCGAATATCTTAGTAAACTAAATAATGCCACATTAGTGGGCCGTTGAGGCCAAAAATTATTAAGACTGCGAGACAACACATACAACAAAATAAAATAGATACAACAAACACTTTAGTGCGTGAAATGGCGTTTAAAAACGTAAATTGAATAAAATAAATTTTATTCCACTAAAAACGTGATACCAACAACCCTTAATCAGATTCGGTCAACAAGTAGACAAAAAAAACGCAAAGTTCTACAATACAATTATTTTTTAAAAACCAAAAAATTGCAAATGATGAAAACCATCATAAATCAATTGAAATCTTTAAATAGGTTTATGTTCCCTCATACCTGCAGATGAAGACCTTGAGATCTCTCATTAACCTGTGTATGTTGTACGTCTACAGAACAAACGACAAATCCAAACGAAAAACAAATATTCAATTAAACTTTGAAATTCAAGATAAAATGAATTCCCGTCTTCTGCGAACACCAATGATACGTATGATAAGTGATCTCTGAAAAAATGGACTAGCCTAAGTGGACAAAAAGGGATGATAAAGGTGCCGTTAAAGGTACTAATAAAGCTTGGTTTTCGTGGATTGATGCATAATAAACAATAGCTCTTGCTGCAGGTGCGACTGGTCTCAGCGCTGGGTTGTGGATGGCTCAGGATATTGCTTTTACAGTATGTTTTCTGGAGCTGTTCGCAAGGTTTGAAAACCAAAATAGTTGAATTAACACGTGTTAGACATTAATTAAAATTATAAGTATCAATCTTTTCAAAAAATTATAGTTTGAAAGTCATAAAACCATTAGCTGTAAAATGGATTAATTAAATAAATTCAGCTGCATCTCCAAAAAGAGCCGTTGAGATCTCAAATTATTCAGAAATTTGTCATATTTCTACAACAGGAACAAATAAGACAGACAGAAAATTGATACTTTCAATCGTGCGTTTATGTTAACCACCAGTAATTTAATATCGGACGTGTTAGTAATGTGAAAAAAGAAAACAAGACCTCAAAGATAAAGAACATCCAACAATGGTAAAATTGTTGTGAAAACTTGTCTCCTCAAAGCCAAAAAAACCATAACTTATAACAAAAAAACCGTAACAAAAACTAATTTTCAATCCATTAGTGAGACCACATGACCTGTTTTTGCTAATTTTAGGCTAAAAATTGACCAAGAAGAGAAAAAGGAGCAAAATTTGATAATCCGTGATTTATTTTGAAATTATTTATTCTCAAAAGCCAGAACGATTGTAAGTTTTTGGATAATTATTCGGTTAAAATATCAAAAATCAGCAATATTTTGATTCACGAAAACTCTCAGAGGAAACCAAAGCATAACTGGACCTCTTTGGTGTTAACGAAGATCGTGTAAGCAGTTTTTGGGCTTTTACTCTGGCAAAACTCAACAAATGGTGACCAATGAAGCCTATTCTTTGCAATATTGATGAAAAAGTCAGAATTTTGAATAAAATTAACACAATTTTTCTCCAAAAAAATGAATGAACACTATTTCCAACAGTTAAAACAAATTTTGTAGCAATCAGGTAATAAAATAAAAACGTGAACAAAAACAAAGAAAGTCAGTGGAAATTTAAACCTGGATAAATCCGCGGAAGAAACGAATTTCAGAATGATCTTTTTGTTTATGTATTCTACGCTGAACGGGCCTTATAGTGATACTACTCGCAACCCTCTGCAATGAATATTTTGATCAGCCAAAAATGACCGAACAAAAACCCGTTTAAGTATATAGTCGGTGGGTCGGAACTTTAAAGTGGCTCGGAACAGTGACACATCGGAACAGTTACACAGTGACTCTTTGAAATAATACAGTAGCTCTGGGCAATAATTTCTGGACCGTATAAAGTTTTTCGAAAACAATTTTTAAATGAATAATGTTCAGATTGCACTTAATGGTACAGGAAAAAGTTTATCTATTTTACAGGAGAAGAGATTCCACTTTCAAACGTTAAAAAGTCTTAACAGAAATTTTAATTCAAAATGTTTCGAACTTTCACAAGACTTTACAAGCTCAAGATAAATCTGTTTTTTCACAACACTTTGTAAGATAAAAACATTACTTTATATGCATTTATAAAAATCTGGTGCGATCATATAAGGAATAACTAGGGCATCGCAACTAGAACTTTTGGTTCAAGATGAAATTATTGATGCCAATAACAACCTTTTTTTCTATCCACAAAACATATTTTGATTGTAGAAACAGGGACAACTTTTAATATATGCACAATAGTCTGTTTAACGTTTACGTTTTTTCTTAACAATCTGATGTCCTTTTCCATTTTGTTTTGTAATTAAATTTAATTGTTTGATTAACTTCAATTCTTTTCTATATGTTCCTTTAATTTGAAGCGACAGATTAAACCGTAGACCAGTACTTTGATCGGTCAAGCATTGTTTGTTTGTCCTTAACTTTTGAATAATAAGTTTAAACAAATAATAATAATAAGTTTAAGGAACTCAAGGAGGGAAAATTGTTTTTAATTTTAAAGTTGAGTGAAATTAATCTGAAACGATAAAAAACATTGTAGTGGCTAAAATGAGATGCAATTGTAAAATAAAAAAAGAAATTCCCATTTGTACAGGGTCAAAAATTATTAAATTATTTAGACAACTGTTGTAATCGCAGCTAGATCTCATGAAAAATATACACTTATTTTCTCTGCCTTGAATTTATTCACAAACTCGACTTCGTCTCTGAGTTGGACTACTTTTCCATAGCCATAGATGACAACCGCGCTATAATATTGATTAAGCAATCCATGCGTGTCATTTTTTACAAGCTTGAAAAATCAGAAAAATTAGTCGCTTTCTCGTTTTTTTATCTCCTTTCTTCCTAGGAAATTTATTTATTGCTGTATAATAGTAATGCTAGACCGCCCTCTTATGAAGAGATACACAAACTAATATAAAAAAAATAGTGCTTGTCAATTTGTTCATACAGGCCTAACAAGGCGGCTCGGTAATTTGCAATGGCACATAAGGTTCCGACCCCGCCCATCCACAATTTTGGCATAATTGTCTACCAAATGAGGAACAGATAGAAAAACCCAAAAATTATTTTTTGCGAATCCCAAAAAAGCCCAAGTCTTTTTCAAAAAATTCTGTATGAACGATAAGATAACCTCCAAAACAAATAACTCAGTGGAGTAAAAATTGATGCATTAGATTGCTGTAATATGTCAATATTAAGAAAGCGAGTCAAAACGAACAGCAAAATCAAACAACAACAACAACAACAACAAACATTAATTACATCAAAAAATATATGTCCCTCTTAAAAACTAAATTTAATAACAAAGTCAACATACCGTCAGATAAACCCAAAACTAAACAAAAATAACTTATAAATCACCAGAAAACCTATGCGACTAGTCCATAAAAAGGTTTGGTAACAATTATACAAAAAAGAACAAAAACAGTAAAGTAAAAAAATTAACTTATTTTTTTGAAACAGTTAACTTCAAACTAATAAATACCATTAGGAATCAATTAATATTACCAAAAATTTGCGATTACCACTGCTTCTATAGAAGGGCATTAGGACCTGACCTTATTCATTTTTTAGAGCGGCTAAAAAGAACAACAAAGAACAAACAAAATTTCAATTGAAACTTGCCAGAAAACGCTGTCAAAACCGTCAAGCCAAATTTTGGCACTCAAAATATATTTGATTGCGCCTTCTTCAAACAGCTATAATGTAGTACGTGGCCATTCATTAGTAAGACTAGGTAACAAGTAGACAAAAAAGCGAAGTGCTAAAGTATGTAATAATTTTAATTTTTTTTTTCGAAACAAAATTACATTCAATGTCATGAAAGGCATTAATTACAAAAAGAACTATTTAAATAGGGTCGTTTATTCATGAAAAAGAAGCTCTCGAGACCTGCAATTATCCAGAATAATTCTTGCATCTACAAAAAGAACGTCAAATATGACAAAAATCAAATTAATTTAATTTTTTTTGTGAAAAAGCGGTGTCGAAGCCAGTAAGGTCATAACAAAATCTTTAAAAAAAGATTTTGGGACACCAATCCCTTTTATTCCCTTGGCACCCATAATGTCATATTTGACCTGTAATCAACTAACGAGATTAGGTAACAAAAAGAAACATAAAAAGAACAAAATTGCGAAGTTAAAAAAGTTTTTTTTTTTAATTTTGGAAAACGATGGGTTTGAAAGTCATAAAAGCCATCAGCTATCTGCTAATATCAGAATATCGGTTTTTCTATTCTTCCATGAAAAGCCAATGAAAGCTATCACTATAAAGGATATTTCATACGACCGAAACGACAAATTATAAATGACAGTTAAGACAAAATTAAAAAATTCAATTGAATTCTTCAAGAAAGAGGCGTCGAGGCCATTAAAACGATTATTTATATCTTTCAGGATTTTAATATGTTCAATTGTGCTTTAATTTGAATGCCAATAAGGTGACATGAGAACTGTCAATAATGTGATAATGTGACAAAATTAGAAAACGTGAAAAACTGGCAAATGTCAAAACAAACAAAAATCTAAAATCTTGTAGTATCAAAGCCAGAAAACAATAATTTCAGGCTTAAAACTGCAACCGAGAATAAATGTTAACTCATTAGAAAGATGAAGCAGTCTTTTTTTGCTGACAAATTTGCTGGAAGTTGAACAAATTAAGAAAAAAATAGAGGAAAAGTTAATTAAGCCATTATTTATTGAAAAGTCAATTATTTTTAAAAAAGAAACGACCATAAACTTTCAATTAAAAAATTAAATGCATTAGCCTGGAGCTGCTTAGCAAGCGAATTGTTTGGATCTATCACTCCTGAGCTTTGATTTGATATGTTCTGTTCTTTATTATTAAAAAAAAGTCTTTTTTTTTTTAAAAAAAAAAAAAGACCGACTGATTACAACCCGATTTTTTTTTGGATTGTAACAGTCCAAGAATGGCCCAAAACTACCCCTGTTAATACTTATTGTCCGTTAAGAACAATTGATTTTTCGAATGTTGTAGATATAGATAATTTCTGAGTTGAAAATCAAAATAAATTTTGCATTTTTAATAATCAACGAGTAAAGTTAGCAAAAAACGGCAAAGTTTTAACTACAAGGCACTCTCTGCGGACTCTGAAGTAGAAATAGCCCCCTCTGAGTCTACAAAGATTGTATTAGTGTTGTTTGGGGGTGTACTGTAGGCAAATTTAATCAAAGTGGACTAAAGTAGCCTATTTCGTGCTGTTGTTGATGAAAAAGGCTAAATTTTGAAATGTTTATCCAGATTTTTTGACCAAAAAATTAAATCAAAACAATCAAAAATGCTTGTTCGTCTTCAAAAATAAAATCAACGACACTATTCTTAAAAATTATAACAAATTTTAGCAAAATTGACGAAAAATTAGGCAAAAATTCCGGAAAATGTGAATAAAAACAACGTGAATTCACTCTTCTTTTCTCAGAAGTTTAAGCCTCGATAACTCCCTGTAGAAAACGAAAATTAAAAAAATCTTTTTAATTCCATATTCTACGCTGGACGAGCTTTCTAATGATACCAGTCTCAACTCTCTACGATGAATATATCGAGCGGCGAAAATTCACGGAACAAAAAAAAACCCAGTTGAGTATATAGTTCCTCCCCCCTCAAGAGGGTCGGAACAATAAGGGGAAAAATTTGGTGAAGCAATTCCGATTTTTTTTCTCTGTCCAAATTGATTCACAAATTCCAACAAGACCACTTAGACTATTGAAAGTTGACCATTTATGAATTGTTAAAAATGTTTGTCTTTTTTTAGTTCCGACTGTGACCACATCAGATGTGAGCGTGGCCAAGACTAGCAGCCCAGAAAACTTCACTATTAGCCTAGCAGATGATTCTACGGCACACTTTGACAGTGGTTCAGTCGCTGTCTACAACGGGTCACAAGTTCTATTCGCTGAGCAATCCTTCAACAGAAGTGACTTTCCACTTGAAGTGTCCATCGCTGGTATTAATGTGAGCGAGCTTATCGACCAGGATTTTGAATTCGTGTTGCAATTATCAGTGGGCGAATTCACAGATTGTGGAGAGGGAGGAACTCAGAGAAGCGGAAACATCAATGTGACTGTTGACGACATTGTGAATATTACCCAGAGTAAGTATTCATTTTCTCAATATAACTTCACAATTTTGAGATTTCACAATTTGTATTGATTAATATGAGAAGACTGCAAGACCAATTGCACACATTAGCCCACCTGAATCGTGAATATTAGCCCAGCTGTCTATTAATTCTGTCTACGTTGCTTCTCCGCAAAATAATGTAAGCATACGAGGTAAAAAGGGGTACTCCTGATGAAACGATATTTGATACATCATGATAAGTATCGTTTCACTAAGCTGTGCCCCCCTCCCCCCCCCCGCCCATCCTCACCCCTCACCCCACAAAAAAGAATCTTGGACCAAAAAGATGTAAAAATGAGTTTTCAAAAAGCCTCCCTCTCCATTGCGTCTCTGGCTCTTTCTCATCATATACCCCCCCCCCACCCTACCGCAAAAACGTGCATGCGAAAATAATTGTTGGAAGATTTAAGACAAAAAAATTAAGTGAATTTGTAATAGAACATTCTGCTCAAATCTCTGTCGCCTTGTAATATTTTTCTTTTGGGGTTAAATCGATTCCTTTTCTCTTTCCTTAGATGCATTTGTAAGGTAAAAGCAGAGCGTTCAAGCAAGATTTATTCATTCCGATTTTCAACTCTCTAATTTTTACAGCTACTTCTCAGTGCTCTTATTTTTCACAACAGATATTATTCATTGCGCGGATTGGCTTAGCTCTAATAGAATTCTTTCATATATGAAATATATGACACGCCACGTATATCAGTCGATTTGTGACCCAGAAAAATTTTCTTCTTAAAAAATTGTGCTTTATGTTTGGTAATTTGTGGTTTTCTCTATAAAAGCGAAAAATTTATTGACTCAAACTGCTGAAAGCATTACGCCGCAAAAACGTGCATAATATAATAATAAGCAAATTTGCCCGATGTTATGGGGGTGGTTCACAGCCCATGCTTTAAGATTAGAATAGTGGAAAACAAACGCGAGGCAAAAGTCAATAAATTTTGAGAAATTTTAGAAATATCCGTTACATGTCGATCAAAACTGCTCTTAAGAAGAACTCTTTCCAGACAGCTTTTTTAAATAAGCATACATGCGTTTTGTTCAGTTAATAAGCATACACGCGTTCTGGTAAAGAAATTGAATTATTACTCAAAAATCAGTTCTGTTGGCTTCCATCGCGTGCTTCTATGACTATCGCTTGTTATTATTATGCTTATTTCGGAAAAAATCTAAATTTTTGGGCTTTTTCAGGTGGAAGCCAAGGGATTTACACATTGTTGCCACTGCTGGCTGTTGCAGTGATCTCCAAGATGACCCTTGTCCAGTAAAAATATACAAACAATCAACAGAAACAAACAATCCAGTTCTCTAATCATCAGATGGCATCCCTTTCCACCACACCCACCATAATCATGTGGAAAACTATTCCTGCAACATTTTGGGAAAGAGTAACGCGAGTCTTTCGATTCAGTTGGAAATATACTGAAAGATGAATAATCTTGTCAAAATAGCAATAAACTTCCACTTAACAATGAGATACTATTATACCAGCATAGACAAACTTCGCTGCTCTTGTCCCCACTTCGTTCCAGATACCAATTCTATCCCACAAAGTTCATATATTATTTGGATAGAATTTTGAGATTTTTTCTAGCAGTGCTCAAGCCCACTTTTTTTCTTGACAAAAATAACAACATATACGACGGGGCAAAGGTTGAGCACTTGGTTTCATTTACAATTTTAGTTTGATGGTGAACAGCAATCAAAATTAGGCCTTTAGGAAAAGTACCGGTGTCGTTATTTTGAAGGAAACTGTGCATCAGAGTACGATTTAAATTTTGACACGGTCTTCGATGCTGTGCTTCAAATTGTAAAATTAATAAAAAATAGAAATTTCATGATTTGAGGTATGTTGATTGCTTTGCTTTGCTTCTAATTACTAACTGCCTCAATAGTGCTGTAAAGTGAATTGTTCTAATATGACATGAGATAACTTTGTTTTTTTTTATTCAAATATGATTCTAATCAATCTGGGCAGTCCAGACTCACGACAAAATAATTGCAATCGAATGTATATACTAGATTCATTATCCTTTCTGGTACAAAATGAGAGAGACAAATCTAAAAACTTTGCTTTAAATTCCAAAATGTTCATTTGTGAGTTGCTTATCGTGCTTCTGATTAAACCCTTGCCAAAATTAATTAGTGACTAAATGAAATTCTATTTTGTTAAAATACAGTTTGAATTGAAATTAAATTGAATTATGGAATTCGAAATTACAATTACATGATGGAAAGACTAACGTGTATTAATTTGAAAATTATTCTGACAACTTTGATGTATATAAATCCCGTGACAAGAAAACTAATTGAACTATTACTTTTAAGTCAACTGTTTTCTTTTCCTTTTGAGCACTCTTTAGAAGATTGGAAAATTATTTCATTTCAAGGCACATTTTTTAACGGTGTTGTCTTCTTTAGACATCTCAAAAGTGAAAAATAATTATTTTTTGAATAGCTGGACTCCATTGCTGGTGATGTTTTACACTGGTGATGTTTGGTGAGGGGATTTAATTCGGTGACGTTGTCATTCCTTAACATGAATCAGGAAATAATGATTACAGGATTATGAGTGCTGTCATCAGAAAGCTTGTCAAGCGTACATTCTTTTATGTTCCAATTTGTCCCAATGAGACAATGTTGTGTTTTATGAGAAAAACTCATGATTTTTATGGCTACGACAAATTGTTTCCATAAATTATTACTTAATTCTCTAATTTTGCCAGCATTTGGTGTACTTTTTGTAGTCTTAAGAATGAATCTAATTAATCAAACAACTAATTTAGTATTAATGGAGCTATTTGAAAAATTATCTAAAGCTTTCAGTTGACACATTGGTGTTTCTGGTAATATAACCTAATAAGTATCAAAAATTGATCTTTTGTTATTGATATAATAACTTTTTGGTCAAATTAGCTATTTCTGTAATGAAAAAAAAAAACAATATGTTTAGATATATCCCGCCAACAAGGTTTGCATTACCTGCGATTCGAACTTCCGCAGCGTAGCATGTTGTAACCACTGAGCTAAGTGGGCTTTGTGGTAGTTAACTGCAGACCAGCTTTTATATATATATATATATATATATATATATCAAAAAAATATGAAATTTTCTTTTCCACAAAAAGTCAAAGCCCAAGGTTCGTCAATGCTCAGTTAGATCTTCTGTCTTTTTTCGCATCGGGAAATGTAACTTTGACACTGAGCATGGAAAAATAAATTTTTGAGTCTCTAGTAGCTTTTTGGCAGATTTGATATTTCACGAGTATGATGGGACCTAATCTCTTTTAAAATCCTGCAGACGTGTTGTCAGCAAGATTTAAATACAAAGAGTTAAAATTTTTCTATTAGTTTTTGCACTTTTTCTACAATTTTGTTTAACTTGTAAGGGAACATTAAAAGTTATGCCTTAACCCTTTTGTATAACAGCGTGGAGAAAAGTTGGTTATCAGTTTATGTTTGTTTTCTTTCATTATTTTATCTTAGATTAGTTTTAAAGAAACAGCAAATCTTAATGTTTCTCGTGAAGTGAAATGAAAAGAAAATCCCACTCGTGGAATATCCTTCTTCATATGATGAGTCTGTCACTTAAATTGTTATCTGGTTTTATTAATCTACAGAACTGCCGAAATTAAAGATTGAAATCTATTCCTATATTATGTCAGCTGGTTACGGAATTAAATTCATACCTTTTTCTCCGTATCGACAAAATTTTTTGGAAAACGAACACTTTCTGCAACTTAGAGATATCAAAACAGAAGAAATCAACTTTGAAAATGTGAAACTAAAAGCAGAAAAAATTTTTTCCTCAATTCTAAAGGTTTTTTTTCTATCTGTTTTTCAGATTTAAGCGAAACTAGCCAATTCAGTTTTTTCAATACTAAGAGACGCAACACAACACTTTAATGAATGAAAATCCAAAGCAATAATGAATTACTAAAAACTAAAGATTGAAATCTGTTCCTTTTTTTCTCTATATTATTTATACTGTCAGAGGAGATCGATCCAACTAAATGCCATTAGAAGACTGAGATACAGAAAAGATAAAAGATAGAGAGTTTTTGGATAGCCAGGTTTAATACAAAACCAATACATAACATATTTTACAAATTGTCAGAAAACTATCTTTTAATTCTCTATATTTTTTAGTTGCCCAAACTGATCATTTCGGCAGTTTTGTTGATTAAAAAAAAACAAGATAAATTTTAATTGTCAGACTCCTCATATGAAGAAAGAATTTCCTACAAATGGAATATTCATTCCATTTCAGTTCACAAAAAATGTAAAAATTTGTTATTTTTTTAAAACTAACTTACATAAAATTGTGGAAAGACATAAACAATAAATTAACTGTTAACCAACGTTTCTCAACGCTTTTATATAAAAGGGTTAAGCTATTGCTTTTAATGTTTAATAAAAGTTCAACAAAATTGTAGAAAGAGTGCAATAACTCCTAAAAAAATTTTAACTCTTTGTGTTAAAATCTCTCTGACGACACGTCTGCAGGATTTTAAAAAAATTACACTTCCCATCATGCTCATGAAACATCAAACCTGACAACAATTTTTCTAGAAACTCTAAAAATTTATTTTTCCTTGTTTGGTGTCCAAGTTACAATTACCGATGCAAAAAAGACAAAGGATCTAATTGAACAATGAGGAACTTTGCGTTTTCACCTATTGCGAAAAAGAAAATATTTTAAAAGTTGTTTTTGATATCTTTAAAAGCTAGTGTACAGGTAAATCACGACTGTCTAAGAGTGTACCATTTTCTGTATTTCAGAAAAAACTGATTTGGCTAGTTTTGCTTCACTCTGAAAAAGTGGTAGCAGAAAATCTTTAGAATTGAGAATTTTTTTTTCTGCTTTTACTTTTACTTTTTGAAAGTTATTTTTTGCTCTTTTGAGAAATCTAAGTTGCCTAAAGTGTTCATTTTTCCATAAAATTTTGTTGATACAGTGAAAATGGTATGTAATTAATTGCGTACCCAGCTGACTAAATTAAGACAGTTAAAAAAATTAAGTTTTCTTTACAGAAATTTGAGAAAAAATACCAAATTAATTGACATTTTTGGATTTTTCGGTCAAATATTTTAAATTGTTAGTTTTAGTTTTGAAACTGTAGAGAATTATTGGGGACAAATCTAAACTAACTAATGCCGATTAAGCTAATTAATTTTACAGCAAATTTTTCTGTTCATTGCTATCTTAAATCTCAACAATGATCCGCCAAAGCGAATTTATTTTTCTTTTTCAATTTTTCCCTCCAATTTTATAGAGTTCCCCTTTTTTGTAATTTTCGATATTTGTTAAAAATCAAAAGTATACCCCGATTGCTATAGATTGGTGGTTTACTCTTTTCTCTATAGTGTAAAGAAAAAGTGACCAATTGTCTGAAGAAAAAAAGCCAGCCTCGCACATATTTTCCCATTTTTTTTGAAAAAAAAACAAATCACCTAGTACGAGATCTTACAAAAATACTACAATATAACCGTGAACACTGCAACACCTTGAATGTGTCCAGAGAATAGATAGTAACTCCTGACAACTATCAGTTACTCGTGAAAGTACAAATAGGCTGCTTT